>NC_142928.1:2868066-3048066 GCF_046866305.1 Octopus bimaculoides | reverse complement strand
GTTCCTTCCACCTAAATCACTTAACACTATTTTACCCAACTGTCATCCTTTTAAGTATTGCATGCTCATACCAAGGTAGTCGATTCCCTCACTTGCCACTTACTTCCAATTTGTGTTGTACCCAATTTTTCTTAGTTCATATTAGCTCCGTCATACACGTACACTAACACTACACATCCAGTGGTATGTACTCATCTCACTTCTTTCCAGCCTTTGTAAATCCTTCACCTCCAATACCTACACCTCACTATCATATGTCTCTACACTTTGCATGCAAGCTCATTTAACCCTTTTGATACCAACCCAGCTAAAACCGCCTCTGGCTTTGAGTACAAATGTCTTGTTTTCATAAGTTTTGAATTAAAATTTTCCACCAAACCTTTGTCACAATTTATGTTCCTAACACTAGCTGAATGATAACTAAGTTATTTTACAAAATTCTTTGTTATATTTAAAATTAATTGAAATAAACACAGAGTGTCTCAACAGAAATATGGTAACAAAAGAGTAAACCTACCTTTCACACTGAGTAAGAATCCCTTCACAGTCAACAGAGATTCAGAGAATTCATAGCTTCTAAACATTTTCGCTCTGTTCTAACTCTGCTGTTATGCTCCCAGACCAACCCATTTTGCTACTAATTAGGACACTGGATAACAAAAGCTGCCATATACATGCTAGAGGCCTTCTAGGCATTTTATAGAATTTATTTCACTGAAAATCTTACTGCTAACTATCCACTCCTCCTGTGTATCATCATCAACATCATCATCATCATTTAACAGCAATGTTCTATGCTGGCATGGATTTAACAAGATCTGCTGGGTCCAAGAACTTCATCATGCTCCAATGTTTGCTTGGCATGGTCTCTATGACTGGATGTTTTTCATAATGCCAACCATTTTACAGTGTGTACGAGGTGCTCTTTTTGCATACTGCCAGTACTAGTGAAATCTGCTTATAGCTTGCATGGCTACAAGTCTCCCAAGAGTGAAGAGGGAACTTTATGCCAGGAAAATAAGGAGTAGAAAGGTGTAAAGTATGAGAGAAAGGGATGGAGCGGAATGGGTTTTTTGTTGTATAGGAGCAACATGATTACTCACATTTTAGAAAAGAGGGTAGCAGGGTGGGGTCAGAAAGTGATAATGGACTCTCAGGATATGAAGTGGGTGTAAATGCATGAAGCAGCCCCCAAAATTTGCCTTCTCTGTCAGTCTACCTTTGATTCAGCTACACTTATTGTGTCTCCTTAGTTTATATTAGATGTACCAAATATAATTCCTGACTATACCTTTTTCTGTATATACTTTCTCTCTCTCTCTCTCTCTTCCCTGGTCAAACTGTCCAACCCAAGCCAGTGTGGACAGCGAATGTAAAATGACAATGATGATGACAACGACGATGATGATGGATATACATCCGTGTGCGTCTTTGTGGCACTTCATAGCATCCTGTCGATTTTGCATATCATAGTGTGTATAAATGGAGCTCTGTCTGATCCACACCCTATTGACTCTGGCTTGTCTCAAAGTTCTCTTTTCACTTTTCCTCCTATACACATTAGGTCTACTACCCAAGTCAGCCACGACAGTATTTGAACTCCAAACAGACAGAGCAAATAACACAAGGTATCTATCTGGTCTGGTATTCTTACACTTACAGCATTCTGTGGAGGCACATGACCCAGAAGTTGAGCTGTTGTACTCATTATCACAAGGTTATGGTTTTGATTCCCAGACCAATGGAACATTGTGTTCTTGATCAAAACACTTCATTTCACATTGTTCCAGTCCACTTGGCTGTAAAGGAGAAACTCTGTGATGGACTGGCATTACATTCAGGGGGAATGTTGGCACGCATGCCCAGCCAGCAGGGTAGCATCATTTGAAAGCTACAACAATGTGAGGAAGTGTATTGTGACTAGTGGTGTATAACGACATCTGATAGTCTGCTCAATACAATGATACAGTGATACACCAATCCTGGATCAATATAATTTTTTATTGGCTCCTGAAAAGATGACCTACTTGCCGTTATAGAAGACCATTATAAAAGACCATTATATAAACCTTTCTGTGAGCTGGTTGCATTCGAGTTAGGCCGCAGGGGTTTCCTAGCAGTTTCTCTCAGAAGGTTTCTGAAGGTGGCTGGTGTATCTGCTTTGAGAAGGATCATCAAGGAATGTGGGGAGAAAGCAGTTGAGGGTAGTGCTTGGATTACCAGGAAGTTTGTGAGAGTGTATAAGACCACAGAATTGGCATGAGTCCGGTTGCAATGCAATACGTCCAGCTGCTGCGGGCCCACTGTGTGGAGATACTGAGCATAATAGGCTGAAATCTCAGCGAAGTATGGTACTCAGCTGATGATTGCAGCCGGACGAGAAAGGGAGCACTTGGTGTTTATCTTCTACTTTCCTGGTCGATACTGTACAACTCACCAATGAAAACTGAGTTGAGAACTAGTCAGGAGGGAAGGACAGTGTCCATGACCTTTTAAAAGACCTCTAAGATCGACGGTCATGGGAAAGTTAAATATCTTCCAACTGGAAATCTGACTTCAATGCTTGAATTTTTAGAATACGGTTTGAAGGTGCATGTCGAAGCATTCTAAGAGGTACTAAAGTTGTCAAGCACTCAACTGTTAGTTAAACACATTTGATTACTCAATGTATGAAAGTACTAATTTAACCTTATGAGCATTACAAAATATATCTCTTTTTAATATTAAAATGCTATAATAAAAAACATGAAAACCAGACCATGTTTTAATTTTATTCAACTGATATATATATATATATATATATCATCATCATCATCATCATCATCATCATCAGTGCTGCCTTTCATGCTAGCATGGGTGGGACGGGTTCACAAGAGCTGGCCAAGTAGAAGCCTGCACCAGACTTCTTATTTCTTTATTGGCCACAAGGGGCTAAACATAGAGGGAACAAAGAAGGACAGACAAAGGGATTAAGTCGATTACATCGATCCCAGTGCGTAACTGGTACTTAATTTATCGACCACAAAAGGATGAAAGGCAAAGTCAACACAGCGGAATTTGAACTCAGAATGTAAAGACAGATGAAATACCGCTAAGCATGTTGCCTGGCGTGCTAACGTTTCTGCCAGTTCGCCGCACCAGACTTCTGTCACTGTTTTGGCAGGATTTTTACAGCTGGACACCCTTCCTAACACCAACCATCAGCAGAGTGGACTTCGTGTTTTTTACATGGCAGATATGGTAAATAATGAGAGACAGAAAATGGAAGATATGAGAATTTTTATTAATCACTACAATTGTTTGTGTGTGTGTGTGTGTGTGTGTGTGTGTGTGTGTGCACGCGCATGCATGCGTGCATGCGTGCATGAGACCATTGTTTGAAAGTCCTTTTTTCCCCATGCTCCCACGGGTCAGACAGAATTCATTCAGACAGATTTTATACTGCTGGATGCTCTTCCTGCTTCTGACCCTAACCTGTTTCCATGCAAAGTAATATTTCCCTAAAGCGAGACATGTTTTCCAGAAAGAACGCAAATGAACAACAGTGATTTTATCAACTCTAGAAGGATGAAAGACAAAGTTGTCCTTGATGAGATTTGAACTCAAAGCTCAAGAAATCTAAGCAAAGCATTACTACCCAACACAGTAATGACTCTGCTAAATCACCACTTGTTTCATATGAAGACAGAGAATGTTAATCTGATAGTTCAGCTTTACCTTAATGAAAACAGTCATTAGTCTTAAGTCACAGGTGAGTTATTAAACCTTTCAAGAGTATCCACTTGTGAAAACGCTTTGGTAAATCGTATTTAACTGTTTTGTAATAGAAAAACAATCCTGATAGCATGGACGAATGACAAACACGTTTGTGGGGGTGGACATGGATATGTATGTGTATGTTTAAGCACATATATGTATGTGTATGTGTAAGCATGTATATACGTGTGTGTGTAAGCATATGCGTGTATGTGTGTGTGTACATAAGTGTGTATGTACAAGGGTGAGTCAAAAAGTAATGCCATTTTGTTTAGGACAGGTATAATTACCAACACAGGAACATGTATCATACATCAAAATGAAGCTGGTCCCCTGTGGATCACATCCCTACTTCTCAACATAGTCACCGTTTCTCTCAATAGCAATGTTCCACCTTTGAATGAGAGCATGTATCCCTGCCTCGTAAAATTCTGTTGACTGTTCTTTGAGCCACTTCTTCACTACAGTTTTCACTTCCTTGTCACTGGACTATCATCTCTCTTCGACCCCATGAAAGAGGGTTTGAGAAGCAAACAGTGATGAGGAAGTGAAAACTGTAGTAGTGAAGAAGTGGTTCAAGGAACAGTCAACAGAATTTTACGGTGAAGGGATACATGCTCTCATTCGAAGGTGGAACATTGCTATTTTTTATTGGCTCCTGAAAGGATGCCTTACTTGCCGTTATAGAAGACCATTATAAAAGACCATTATATAAACCTTTCTGTGAGCTGGTGGCATTCGAGGTAGGCCGCAGGGGTTTCCCAGCAGCTTCTCTCAGAAGGTTTCTGAAGGTGATTGGTGTATCTGCTATGAGGAGGAACATCAAGGAATGTGGGGAGAAAGCAGTTGAGGGTAGTGCTTGGATTACCAGGAAGTTTGTGACAGTGTATAAGACCACAGAACTGGCATGAGTCCAGTTGTAATGCAATACGTCCAGCTGTTGCAGGCTCACACACACACACACACACGCACACATACACACACACACACACACACACACACACACAAACACACAAACATACATATATATATGTGGGTTTCTTTCAGTTTCTATCTACTAGATCTACTCTCAAGGCTTTGGTCAGCCAGAAGTCATAGGAGACATTTGTCTACAATGCCATGCAGTGTGACTAAACCTGAAACCATGTGTTTGGAAAGTGACCCCCTTAACCACTCCATACCACACCTACACATACATATATATGTACATGCATACATATATGTATATAAGGCTCTGTGTGTGTGTGTGTGTTTGTGTGTGTGTGTGTGTGTGTGTGTGTGTGTGTGTGTGTGTGTGTGTGTAATATAAAAACCTAATACAAAAATATATCAATTCTATTAGCGTCCACTTTTCTTTGTTTGCATGGATCAGACAGAGTTCATTGAGGTGGATTTTCAATGGTCGGATGCTCTTCCTATCACCAACTCTCAATTGTTTCCAAGTAAAATAATATTTCTTCGTGAACAGACATGGTTTGCACAGAAGACTAGATATGAACTCCACTGCCTACATGATGGTGATGCTCATTTACAACCTTCATGTGATGTCAAAACAAAATTACACACATGCATAAAAATATATGTAATGAGCTTCTTTCAGTTTCCATCTACCAAATTCATTCACAAGGCTATTGTTGGGCCCAAGGTTGTGGTAGAAGAAAACCACCGACCCTAAATACCATACAGTAGGACTGAACTTGAGTCTACATGGTTGGGAAGCAAGCTTCTCAACTATACATCTACACTTGTATATATAAAACATGTTATGTGTAATGCTAAAGTGGTGGACTACTGCTGTACTAGTTACACATATACATGCGTACAGTAGAACCTCGCAGTACAAGTGCCCCATTATACAAGTAATTTTCTGTACATGCTGAGACTCATGTGAATTTTTGTCTTGAAGTACAAGTGAAAATCTGCAGTACGAGCACACAAATCGTCCCATCTTTAAGGTAATTCAGTTAATAAAACCAGTTTCCATATTTCTTTTACATTCTCTCTTTTATAATTGTCATTTTACTTGTAACTTCACCTTTTCTGTTTTAAAACCCATATAAAATTATTTTTGAGTGGTTTTGGGGGGCTGGAACGGATTAATTATATTTTGGTTAATTCCAGTGGGAAAATTAATTTGTAAAACGAGTAAATTGTAAAACAAGCTCGGTCACAGAACGAATTAAACTTGTACTGTGAGGTACCACTATATATGCATGAGAAACCATAGTATTGTGTAAGGTAGATAACTATGCTTGTTCCAGTTTACTTTGTTCACAAATTCAGCTTTCGTAGCTACTTCACAACTACCCAGAAATAATTGTATACCTTTAAAATCAATTGCCTATTGAAACATATTCTCACATTGCAATCGTAGAAAAATAAATAAAGCAGGTGTTATATAAACATGCATTCATGCATATAAAATACATACACTCACATACATGAATACATACATACCATCATACATTCATAGTTATATATATGAGTGTGTGCATGTGCATATACATTATTTTAGAGTTGCAAGGGAGTACAGCCAACTGTGAAATTGATTACACAAAAAAACTTTTAAACACCCAAATACACTTATATATATAGGCGCAGGAGTAGCTGTGTGGTTAGTAGCTTGCTTTCCAACCACATGGTTCTGGGTTCAATCCCACTGCGTGGCACCTTGGGCAAATATCTTCTACTATAGCTTCGGGCCAACCAAAGCCTTGTGAATGGATTTGGTAGACGGAAACTGAAAGAAGCTCATCATATATATACACAGACACACGAACACAGACACACAAACATATATATATATATATATATATATATATATATATATATATATATATATATATATATATATATATATATATATATATGTATGTATGTATATGTTTGTGTGTCTGTGTTTGTCCCCCCAACATTGCTTGACAACCGATGCTGGTGTGTTTATGTCCCCGTAACTTGATGGTTCAGCAAAAGAGACTGATAGAATAAGTACTAGGCTTACAAAGAATAAGTCCTGGGGTCGATTTGCTCGACTAAAAACGGTGCTCCAATATGGCCGCAGTCAAATGACTGAAACGAATAAAAGAATATATATATATATATACATACATATACTATATAATCATACAATCATACACTTACACATATATACATATATGTGTATACACGCATGCATGAGTGTGTGATCGTGCACACACACACACACACATACACTCGCACACATATAGATACACATTCATGTATATACATATATCAGGTCATCCCATAAGTTCTGTCTGAATTTTGAATAAAGAAAACAAGTGATCCATTGTTATATTTAATTGAAATTTAATCATCAATGTACTTTCCCTGATTATCTATGACTTCCTTCCATCTATTTACAAGCTTTTTAAACCCATCAATGTAAAACTCTTTTGGTTTCAAAGCGAAGAACTCTGAAATGTCAGTTTCGACCTCCTCCTGGCTTGCGAAAGTTATGTCCCTCAAATGATTCTGTAAACTATGAAACAAATGGTAGTCTGAAGGAGCCAGGTCGGGAGAATAAGGTGGATGAGGAATTTTTTTCCCAACCAAGCTCTTCAATCTTCTGTGATGTGATCTTCGCAGTGTGGGGTCACACATTGTCCTGATGAAACATCACTCCTTTTCGATTCACTAAAGCTGATCTTTTTTTCTTCAAAGCTTGGTTCAAACGCTCTGATTGCTGACAGTAGACTTGAGCATTGATTGTTGCATTAGGTGGTAACAATTCAAAGTGAATTACCTCTTTGCAATCCTACCAGATAGAGAGAAGAACCTTTTTTCCATGAAGTTCCCTTCTCTGTTGTGGTTGAGCTTTTTCCCTTTTACCAAACCATTGTTTACAACGTTTAACATTTTGATACAAGATCCATTAGTGACAGGGGTTCACCTTGTACACTGAGGGTCCCTCTGATTCCTTATCACTACTAGTTTTATCTCTCTTTCTAAGCCCACACCTCTATAATGTGTAGCTTCTCTACAGCAAGAAATCTATTATGTTCTGATTCCTTCTTTTATGATTTAACATCTTATATCCTTGCATAAAGCCATCTCTCTCTCTGTTGTAACCCCACTAAGTTGAAAGGGATCTCTGTCTTATGAGATGCATAGTGATATCACAAATGCTGGTGACATAAAAAAAAATACCCAGTATACTCTGTAAAATGGTTGTCATTAGAGAGAGCATCTAGTTCTAGAAACCATGCAAAGACAGACAAGGAACATGAGGTGGTCTTCTGATCTGTCAGACCCTGTCAAAGTGTTCAGCCTATGCAAGAATGGAAGAGGGACATTAAATGATGATGCCGGTGATGACCATATTTTTGTAGAAGTACATGAAGTAGCAATGATAACTAGGTATCTAAAAACACATTGAGCTGTGCTCCGAGTGACATCATTTGGTTCAATGAGATTTTACGCACAAAGGTTGCTAAGAGAAGTTTTTCACTCTGACACAAAATCTTGCAGCTTCTAGAGTAAAAAAAATGGGCTAAGAAAATAAATATACACTTATTTATTTGCATTATTGCTGCTTCATGTCCTTATAGCAAATTATCACCATCATCATTTAATATTCATCTTCCACACTAGCATGGGATGGACGGTTTGACAGGATACATGTGTGTGTGTGTGTGTGTGTGTGTGTACTTACGTAAGTGCGTACGTTTAAGCAACACCATCGATCTCAGTGCTTGTCTGGTACTTTATTCTATTGCCCTCGGGGGAACGAAAGGCAAAATCGACCTCACTGGAATTTGAACTCCAGGCGTAGAGAACCTGGAAAATACTGCACTGCATTTTTTTAACTAATGATTCGTGGTTTCATAATATCAACTCCAGACGCTTTTCCTAAAAATCAAGCCTCCTTGAGTTTCCTCCCTTGTATTAAAATTATCAGGAAACGAACCCGTTTTAAATCAATTTCCTGAAACCGAACGATTCCGTTTGTCTTTAGAAGAGAATTCTAACGTCTTACACGTGAGACATGAGAGGAGACGTGGTGAAAATGGTGTAAATAATGCTAAAAGATACAAGAAAACTGTGGGACGGTGAAATGCCGAAGCAGAGAATAGCAGTAAGGAGGTCGATGAGAAACAGCAATGGAGAAAAAAGCAGAGAGGAGAAAGTAAGAAGTTAAATACATATCAAAAGGTTGTGAGTACACACACACACGCACGCACACGCACACACACACACACACGCACGCACGCACACGCACGCACGCACACACACACACACACACACACACGCACACGCACGCACGCACGCACGCACACACGCACACACACACACACACACACAGATAGCTACATACATACATGCATATACATATTTATATGTATCAACACACAGATATATATATATATATATGTATATATATATGTGTGTGTGCTCTTGTTTAATACTGATATCATCATCCTTATCATTATTGTAATAGTATTTCAATTTCTGAAAACATCTGTGAGGTTGGATGCTGGCCAATCATTTATAGAATCAATGATGTAATACAAGAAATAGCAAACTACAATGACTGGTACAGCAGTGTCATCAAAAATTGCTACAAGAGCCAAAAAGATACCTCAAAAAGAAGTAACTACAGAGGTATCAAATTGTTGGACCAAGTTATGAAAGTCACAGGAAAAGCTATAGCACAATTAATTAATTAGGAATCACAACTAATTAACTCAAATGTGATGCAGTATAGTTTTGTGCCATGATAGTGTACTACTGATGCTCTCTTCCAAGTCTGGTAATTATAGAACATATTTGTAAAGAGAAAGCCATTATACCTAGCATTCATTGGTTTAAAAAAGCCTTTGGAAGGACACCACATATCCTGATGGTCTCAAGAAACACTGTTCATTTAGTTTCAAGTGAATGCCTGAGTCATAAGAATTTCATGTTCTTCAGTCGTAACATTGACCAGTTGATCATTTTTCTGTCCATTGCAAATGGACCAAGTCTATTCAGATTGGTCACATATACTGAAAACTGTTAAACTTGACGGAGCCAGTCTTTGAAATTCTTTAATCCATTTCTGTCTAACCATTTTCGCATTCTCTTTTTTCCAGTACTGCTTGATGATTCACTTTCATTCGTCACTGGTCAAATTTCCAGCCATATAATTAATATCTGAGATTAGGAATAATTATTTTATTACAGAAAGAATTAGCTAAAAAGAGTATAAAACCATAGAATTCTTATCCTGAAAAAATATTAGAGAAATGGGAAGAACATTCTGCTTATATTAAGCAATTGTATGCCTACTTTTGCCCATCCACTCAATCTGAGCCCAACTCCACTCAATCTGAGCCCACTCCACTCAATCTGAACCCAACTCAGATATTAACAATTCTGGAATACCTCATGATTAAGTTGTATCTCTCACATTCATCTGTATATTTTTCTAGACGGGTGTAGGTCGTTGTTGAGCCACCTAATATGACTCACTCAGAAAGCTGTGATCTTACTTGGTAACAGACCTGGATGAAGAACATATGGACTAGGTTGTAACTTCAAACACATTTATTGTGGCCACATGTATATACAAAATGGAATGATAAATAGAATGGTTGGTGTGCAGAAGCCACGGTCTTCTGTGCTTTACTCCTATCTGCAAGCGGGCGTGTGATATGAGAGAGAACCAGCTTGGTTGCGTCTTCACAGCTCGTGTGTCAGTGCAGAAAGAGAAAGAGATGAGTGTCTGAACCTTAATGCTGGTAACGCCCTCTGTATCTGGCCAGCTTCTTTGACCTGCAGTCAAGGTGTGTGTGTGGGGGGGAGGGGGCAACTGCGCCTACACATTACAGACATATCCCCTTTTGCCACCAACAATATGCTCTTACATATATGCAGGTGACATGTAAAAAACACCATTTTGAGTGCGGCTGTTGCCAGTACCGTGTGACTGGCCCTCGTGCCAGTGGCACGTAAAAGCACCCACTACACTTTTGGAGTGGTTGGCGTTAGGAAGGGCATTCAGCTGTAGAAACTCTGCCAGATCAGATTGGAGCCTGGTGCAGCCTTCTGGCTTCCCGGTCCTCAGTCAAATCATCCAACCCATGCTAGCATGGAAAGCGGACGTTAAATGATGATGATGATGATGATGATGATGATATATGAGACCAACTTCTATTTCTTCTTACCTTCCAGCACCTAAATGCCACCTGCATATGCAACCAAAAAGTCTCACACCTGACATAAATGGTTTCTTACAAAAGGAAACCACGAACTCGTGTTCCAATAAGGACATGAAAGCCTAATCCGTTTCAATAGAACCAATTACTACTCATGAGAAAAGGAAATACTCTTACAACACCACACCTTCAATATTCATCAATGACGCAGATTTAAAACATTCAAACTTACAACAAATGTTGGGTTCTGCTATCCTTGGTAACATTACATGGTGATCACAATTCTACACAAAGACAAGACAGCGTTCTAAAGACATGACTCCTCCTTCAGAAGCAGAAATACTTAATCACTGTTTCTTCCTCCCATCTATCCATCCATTGTCCAGTCCTTAAATGTATAAATGTATAAAACCAACATTACAATCAACACATCTCGAATTTTTGAAGGTCATTAAACATTGTTGAGATGACAGCATAGGTGGAAGAGTTGCGTAATACAACAGTGGACTGTTACCATGGTGAAGCTTTAGAATTGATTTTAAGAAACATTTAGTTGTGAGAATCAACAAAGGAGTTGGGTTCAAAAGAGATCATTGACCAAGAAAAGACTTGATTTATGAAAACACATTGGTAGAAAGAGCTGTGAAAAATGTGGTGGGTTGCAGAAACTGGTTCAACAAGACATGGAATAATTTTACCTAACCGAAAATCCAACGAAAAATATCTGATCAATGTCAGAGCATTGTATTGCTACAGGTATGATGAATAAAACACAATGGACAGAAGATGCCAAATGTGGGAATAAAGACATGTTGACTGGATATGTGAAATGGTGACATCGAATGTTCCAATATGGAAGATTAGGATTTAATAACAAACCTTTCAAAAAAAATGTAATAAAGTGCGAAAAGAAAAACAAAAGCATAAAAACAAACATAAGAAAACTTTTCACACATTCCACCCCAACAAAGCAAATTACACCTCTACATCTCTTCTCTTCCTTTCATTTCCTCCTTCATGCACTATACTTACCTCTCATCCGCAGTCTTGTCCTCTTGCCCCTCTTTCTCTCTATCATTGTTATCCAGTAGCCCTCCCCCCACCACTCTCTAATCATGCTTCTTTGGCAATGTCCTGCTACTTATGTTTTGACCTTCGAACCTCAAGGGTATGCCCTGGCACCTTGCCACCATCTCTATCCTGTTGTCTCTCACTCTCTCACATTCTCCTGCTCTTCCTTCAGGTTGAGTAACCATGTATCTCCTTTACAGCAACACACCTGTTCCTCTCTCTCTCTCTCTCTCTCTCTCTCTCTCTCTCTCTCTCTCTCTCTCTCTCTCTCTTTCTCTCTCTCCTACCAAGTAACCTTGTACCTCCTCTACAGCAAGACACCTGTTTCTGTCCCTCTGTCACACTATAACCTTTCATTATCAGACACAAGATCACCTCCTCCAATGCCCCATCTCTTCTCAAAAGATTTTTGTCTTGCAAGTTACTCGGTGACCCTGTCAGTGCAGGTACCACTTAAAAAGCATCCAGTCCATATTGTAAAGTGGTTGGTGTTCGGAAGGGCGTCCAGCTGTAAAAACCTAACCAAAACTGACCTCTCCTGTGCTTGTGCCATGTAAAAAGCACTAAGTCCACTCTGCTGGGTGGTTGGTGTTCGGAAGGGCATCCAGCTGTAAAAACCTAACCAAAACTGACCTCTCCTGTGCTTGTGCCATGTAAAAAGCACTAAGTCCACTCTGCTGGGTGGTTGGTGTTCGGAAGGGCATCCAGCTGTAAAAACCCTACCAAACAGATACAGAAGTCTGGGGCAGGCTTCTGCCAGGCTGACTCCTGTCAAACCATCCCACCCATGCCAGCATGGAAGGCAGATGTTAAACAATGATGATGATGATTTTGTAAAGAAAAGGGGAAGAAGTTTATTGGATGTGAGAGAGGTTAATAAATGAGATTTACTAAGTGATTGCTTCGGTGGAAATATACAATAACCATAGACAATTTGGTAGTTTAAGTGCCTCCATCATTTTTCATTGTTAAGGCTTATTCAGAGAAGGAAGGGCACCTATGACTTTGATTGCAGGATCTCCAAGACTAATTAAGGAAAATTATGAATAAATCTTAAGTCAGAGAGGTGTACTGAATGCTTGCAACAGAAGGTATTCTGTTAAAGATACACCCAAGTCAGTATTGTGTTAAAGCAGGGGTATACTGGACATTTACTAGGAGGTGGGCACAGGTTTAGGGGCCCAGTGCTAATCTATGTAAGCTGTGGCTTGTTGTCAATAAATAAATAAATAAATGCAATAAGTGCCAGTACATAACTTTGCTCTTAACCCTTTCGATACCAACCCGACTGAAACTGTCTCTGGCTCTGTAGTACAAGTGTCTTGTTTTCATAAGTTTTGAATTAAAATCTTCCAGCAAACCTGAGTCTCAATTTATGTTCCTAACACTAGCTTAATGATAACTAAGTTATTTTACTAAATTCTTTGTTATATTTAAAATTAATTGAAAGAAACAGAGCATCTCAACAGAAATATAGTAACGAAAGGGTTAAGCTGGTCCAGCTCAAAAGCCAGGTAATAGTGTTCAGTTTACTACTCAAAAACAAGTGCAGTCCATTCGACTGGCTTCCACAGTTTATGTCACTCCAATTTCACTTGAAAAATTTGGATCAACCCAAGTTTATGACATTGGTGCTGCACAATGGAATCAAACCTGGAACCATGTGATTGCAACTTCTTAAATAAATGACAGTATCACGATGTACTGAGTGCACAAGGCGAGGGATTACTGTATTTATATCTAACTTAATTCTGTTTCATCATCATCGTTTAACGTCCGCTTTCCATGCTAGCATGGGTTGGACGATTTGACTGAGGACTGGTGAAACCGGATGGCAACACCAGGCTCCAATCTAATTTGGCAGAGTTTCTACAGCTGGATGCCCTTCCTAACGCCAACCACTCAGAGAGTGTAGCAACCACTCAGTTCATTGAACAATATCTACTCAACAAAGATATGAACTGCTGGACCAATAAGGGAACCTCTACATCATTACTTGACATGCTAGAAATAGTAACCAAATCTCTTTTAATTATAATCCACCCTCATAAAAAAATGGAAGGACACATTAGGTAATATAGTTGTAGCTTGAGGAGACCTATTGAGTCAAGTACATCAACATCAACATCAATATCAAAATCAAATCAAATCAAATTACTATCAAATTGAAATTGTAGTTGTGACCCTCATGCTGGTGGCATGTAAAAAGCACCATCTGAATGTGGCCGATGCCAGTGCCGCCTTGACTGGCTTCCATGCCGGTGGCACGTAAAAAGCACCATCCGATCATGGTCGTTGCCAGCTCCTCTGGCCCCTGTGCCGGTGGCACGTAAAAAGCACCCATTACACTCTCAGAGTGGTTGGTGTTAGGAAGGGCATCCAGCTGTAGAAACTCTGCCAGATCAGATTGGAGCCTGGTGCAGCCTCCTGGCTTCCCAGACCCCAGTTGAACCGTCCAACCTATGCCAGCATGGAAAACGGACGTTAAACGACGATGACGATGATGATGATGATGATGAGAGAAGCCATATTAAAATGCCTTTGATTATTGAAATGCATGATGAAGACAGACAAAGGGTTGAACAACAACAGCTCAAAGTTCGTAAAGACAGCAGCTGCTGTTGTTTGTACTTCAGACACCATCTGTCATCTGTCATCTGTCATCTGTCATCTGTCATCTGTCATTGTCTGTTGTCCATCAGTCAAACCATCTCCCAGGGTTCGTAATGTCTCATACATTCATTTGTGTGTTATATTGTTGAGTGCTGTAACTACATCTTTTGGACACTTTCTAATAGTGAAACAAACTCAGCCACCTGGGAGCCCAGAACCAGTCATATTTCAGTCAGTGTTACGTCAATGCAGGGTGCTGGGAAGTGCAGATCAAATTCCAGACAGAAAAATCAAGGTGGTGAGAAAAAGACATGTAAAAATAAAATGATTGAAAATGGTTTAGAAAAAAAACAAACTTGCTTGACCTGTTTCGAATAAAGCAATTGTGACTGTAAAAAGTAAATGTGCATTAATGAAGAAGTTTTATCATTTTTCATTCAATATTTAATGTAGAATAATTTTTATCTTTTAAATAATGAAAATCCATTTCACAATAATATTCATTTCTGTAATCATAATGATGACGACGACGACAACAACAACAACAACAACAGCAGCAACAACAAGAGCAGCAACAGCAGCAACAACAACAACAACAACAGCAGCAGCAGCAGCAAAAACAGCAGCAACAACAACAACAACAGCAGCAGCAGCAGCAAAAACAGCAGCAACAACAACAACAACAGCAGCAGCAGCAGCAGCAGCAAAAACAGCAGCAACAACAACAACAACAACAACAGCAGCATCAGCAGCATTCTGAAGTGGACAGAGGAGGAGCTAAAGGAGTTAGAGAGGAAGGCAAGGAAGCTTCTAACAATGCATGGAGCCCATCCTCCATGTGCTGACACTGATTGCCTTTACATGAAGAGAGCAAATGGAGCAAGGGGACTGATAAATGTGGAAGACAGCATGCATATCAAACTTGGGGACTTGCTGAGATATCTAAATCAAAGTGAGTAAACATTATTAGGGGCAGTTAGAGATGAGGACATATTTGGTTGGTTGGTACTCCGTCGGTTACGACGACAAGGGTTTCCAGTTGATCCGATCAACGGAACAGCCTGCTCGTGAAATTAACGTGCAAGTGGCTGAGCACTCCACAGACACGTGTACCCTTAACGTAGTTCTTGGGGAGATTCAGCATGACACAGTGTGACAAGGCTGGCCCTTTGAAATACAGGTAAAACAGAAACAGGAAGTAAGAGTGAGAGAAAGTTGTGGTGAAAAAGTTCAGCAGGGTTCGCCACCATCCCCTGCCAGAGCTTCGTGGAGCTTTAGGTGTTTTCGCTCAATAAGCACTCACAACGCCCAGTCTGAGAATCGAAACAGTGATCCTATGACCGCGAGTCTACTGCCCTAACCACTGGGCCATTGCGCCTCCACTGAAGACATATTTAAAGCAGGAAAAAAGAAAAGAACTAAACAAGGAGTACAAGGAGGACATGAAGAAGTACTATGTAAGAAGGGACTACACAAATGCACAATCAATTCCATGTAACCACAACTGAAGTTGCTGGAGAACATAGGTGGGACCAGGTAAAGAAAGGAACACTGAAGAAAGAGACTGGCAACACAAAACCAAGCTTTGGCCATAAATTAGAGGATCGACCTTAGGAATGAACAAGTGGCTCCACTGTGCCAAATTTGTAACAAAGTTGATAAAACCATTATCCATATCATCAACGAATACCCTAGACTTTCCCAAAACCATTATAAGTTGTGGCAAAACAATGAGGCAGCGAAACAAGATAACATTTCATTCTTAAACATGAAACCCACACTTATGGTCTTTCTCATTATATACCCATTGTTAATGCGTTTGAATCTTTGACAATGTCTCAAGAAGGGTGAGATCTCTTCACTCATTTTGAGGACCTTCTGTTGAAAGTCATTCTTCTTTTTTGCTGGTTTTCTTTTTTTTTGCTGCCCTTTTTTTGTTCTCTTCCAGTCACCTGATGTTCATCACTGGACAAAAAAGTGGTAATACCGAAGGTGGGAGAAGCTCATCATTGTTCTTTTCTGGGAACGTGAAGAATATTTTTCCAGCCACTCTCAGAGTTGCAGTTGGTGGGGCAGGAAGTAATGTTACTGGAATCACATACCTTTGGAGCCATAGTCAATGGTTCTCTGCAGACCGCTTTCCACTTCCTTTATTTCTCCTCCATTTCTCCAGCTCTTCTCAGCAAAGAGCTCTTAAGTGACTCATGCTATCACAGCTACAACAATTCAATTTCCTGTTCTCTTATGAATCATATGTGCTTTATTTCTGCTTCCTCAATTAGTCATGGTTCTGGTATGAACCCGTGGTCATGACGAGTCTTTAGAGTCTTCAAATCTATGGTGACCCTTCTCAACTGCATGAGACTCCTCGTTACTTACTCACTTAAAGACAAGAGTTTCTGCTAGAAACAACAGTCAAATCTCTCTCAAATTACACTCTAGCTGCTATCTTAACAAAAGAAGAGTACATTGCACAATGTAGTGTCATATGCTAAGTCTAGAAATAATGGTGGGATGGTCACCTTGTATCTGGGTAAACTTGGGCCAAACAATTTGAACAACACCTGGAGATCATCATCATCACATCATCCAGTATTTTAAATCTGGATTTTGTCCCTGTTAATGGGGGTGCCATAGCAACTGCCCTTACACCATCTCGCCATCTTGCCAGTTTTGGGCATCTTCCCTTCTCAAGTCAACCTTCCCAATCTCCTCCTCCACCTGTCCCCTCCACTTTTTCCTCGGTCTACCTCACTCTCACACTCCATTTACATCATATACAAGCACCCTCCTCAGAACTTTCTCCTCATCCCTCCTCAACACATGCCCATGCCAACACCCCCCATTCACCCTTGCCAGCTGTTCCGATTCCTCCGACCTTTGCATCCCCATCAAATTCTTCCTTTGCCACTGGTTTCAATTGCTTTTGAATCAATTTTGTCATGCTATGAGAAGGGAAAATGAATTGAAATATATTAGAAGTTCATGTGGTTTTCTTCAAGACTAAATCTTTTTTAAACATATTGAAACCAGTAGCATTTTTTGATAAAATTGTACATATTCTTTTCTACTCTAAGCACAAGGCCCGAAATTTTGGGGGAGTGGTGCAGTCGATTAGATTGACCCCAGTATGCAACTGATACTTAATTTATCGACCCCAAAAGATGAAAAGCAAAGTCGATATCAGCAACTAAAACTGTAAATATTAAAGAGGAAAACAATTAGTTTTAAATCTCTGAGTGAGAAGCAAGTAGTAACAGTACAACAGAGTAAAATCTAGTTGCCAACGTAAAGTGGCAGTCCTAATTAGGACAATGTCACTACCTTCTTTTAGCCTCAGGAAAACATCTTTTCCAGCTGGCTACCGATGCACAAATGCTTCCTTATACCTTGAACAAGGAAGCTAGTGTCCCCATTCAGCCTGTTCAAGGTATAAGGATGCACGAGGCCAGCAGATTCGGGGGAGGGAGTAAATCAATTACATTAACCCCAGTACGCAACTGGTACCTATTTCATCAACCCTGGAAGGACGGAAGGCAAAGTCAACCTCAGCAGAATTTGAACTCAGATTGTAAAGATGGATGACATGCTGCCAGTTCACCACCCTAACAATACTACTACTACTACTACTAATAATAATAATAATAATAATAATAATGATAATAATAATTATTATTATTATTATTATTGAGTGAGATAGCAGTGCATGCCATCAAAGTGACACTGGGGTAAAATATCCGAAGCCCATTATACCCATCATGACTACTCGTCTGATAAGGGTACACCAGGTACATGCATCCCAACCATATGTGTGCAACATGGTGATCTCATATCAAGATAAACAGCGCATGACCTCGCAGGTGGGGCCCAGTTATTATTATTATTATTTCAAATTTTTGCCACAAGGACAGCTTTAGAGAAGTGGGGATGAGCCAATTACATTGACTTCCAGTGTTCAACTGGAACTTATTTTATTCACCTTGAGAGGACGAAAGGCAAAGTCAACCCTGGCAGAATTTGAACTCAAAATGTTAAGCTGGATGAAATGCTGTTAATCATTTTGCCCAGCATGCTAACGATTCCCCCCAGCTCACTGGCTTGCGGTACACTATGCCTTTGTTGTTAATGACCTTAGAAAAACCACATCACAACTTCCATTTCTTCTAAATACAGAGTTCCTAATGCCTTGTCATAAATAAAGTTAGCTGATTCTAATCGATGCAATTACAAAATATCTTTTATTTTAAGTCATGTTATTGGTGGTTGAAAAAGAAATCTGTCAAACAATTTGCTTACGTCAGTGCTGAGATTTCTTCCTTTCCTTTATCTAAATATTTTTTGTATTTCTTTCTTCCCCATCCCCACTCTCTCTCTCTCTCTCTCTCTCTCTCTCTCTGAGATACATTTTGTTCTCTTTGTCAATCTTATTCACCACGTGTCCACACTGAAACGTGGACATTTGCTAATGATATTCACAAAACAGAACAAAGACTAGGAGGGAAAGGAGACAAAAGAAACTACTTCCAGCCAAAACTGCTCATAAAACTTTTCTATTTGTCCTCTCCAACCTATTTTTTCTCTTTGTGATATATGTGTGTGCATGTAAGTCTGTGTGTTCATGAGTGTATGTGTGAGTGTGTGTGTGCTTTGCACTCCTCAAATTGCCTCTGTATTTTCTATCTTATTTTATTTTATTATAGAATTCAGGCTTTTCTCTATTTTGTCATAATTTCTTTTTATAAATATGTGGTTCCAGGTTCAGTCTCAATGCATGGCAACTTACACAAGTGTCTTCTATTATAGCCTTGGGCTGACCAAATGTTTGTGAATGAATTTTGGTGACAGAAATTATGAGGAAGCCTGGCATATATAATATTATATATATATATATATATATATATATATATATATAATATATATATTTATATATATTATATATTGTATATATATATATATAATATATATATTTATATATATTATATATTGTATATATATATATATATATATATATATATATATATATATATATATATACATACATAATAATACAAATGATATATGAACATATGCATGTGTTTGTATACATGCATATGTTCATATATCATTTGTATAATTATATCATCGAACACTACGCGTCCATTTGCAAATAAGTTTTAACTTTATATGTATGTATATATATATATGTATATATATATATATATATATATATATATATATATATATATATATATATATATATATATGATGATGATGATGATATATATATTAATAATAATAATATGACAACAGAAGAATGAATGAGACCTCAATATTATGTAAAATAGAGGAATTTATCTATAAATATAT
The DNA here is from genome assembly GCF_046866305.1 of Octopus bimaculoides. Taxonomy (NCBI): domain Eukaryota; kingdom Metazoa; phylum Mollusca; class Cephalopoda; order Octopoda; family Octopodidae; genus Octopus; species Octopus bimaculoides. Next base: position 3,028,123 of record NC_142928.1, on the reverse strand, counting down.
GTGACAATTAGTTGGTTGTCATAATAAAACTCAGAATTTCAGATACTGGGGATTAAGTCTGCTCCGGCATCTCTGTCTTAACTGATGAGATGCTGGAGCAGACTTCATCCCCAGTATCTAAAACTCTGAGTTTTATTATGACAACCAACTAATTGTCGCACGTGGTCGATGCCAGCTCCTCTGGCCCCTGTGCTGGTGACACGTAAAAAGCACCCACTACACTCTTGGAGCGGGGAGTGGTTGGCATTAGGGAGGGAATTCAGCAGTAGAAACTCTGCCAGATCAGATTGGGGCTTGGTGCAGCCTCCTGGCTTACCAGACCCCAGTCGAACCTTCCTACCCATGCCAGCATGGAAAACGGATGTTAAACGATGATGATGATGATGATGATATATATATATATGTATATATATATATATATATATATATATATATATATATATATATATATATATGAATACGTATATATAAGTATGTTGATGCGAACAGGAAAAATGGAACTCAAAATATGAGTATATGTATATTTTCATTAATGTTGCCATCCGGTTTCACCAGTCCTCAGTCAAATCGTCCAACCCATGCTAGCATGGAAAGCGGACGTTAAACGATGATGATGATGATGATGAGAAGGCGGCAAGCTGGTAGAAACATTAGCCCACTGGGCAAAATGCTTAGCGATGTTTTGTCTGTCTTTACGTTCTGAGTTCAAATTCCACCAAGGTCCACTTTGCCTTTCATCCTTTCAGGGTTGACAAATTAAGTACCAGTTGCATACTGGGGTCGATCTAATCGACTGGCCCACTCCCCACAAATTTTGGGCTTTCTGCTTAGAGTAGAAACGAATATTTAGCAGAAGTAAGAGAGACTCAAGGTCCGAGAGTTTCATGTGTTGGCACTTATCAAACTAGTCGCGGGTTAAAGGCCTGTTAGTTTATATAGCTGTTGATAAATAAATATATTTCCCTATGGAATGTTCTAGAATGAATTATAATAATGTCGCATGGATAATTAAAAAATTTCGCCTGTTATGGTGTTCAATAAGCAAATATATATATAAATAAGAAAAGAAATAAAGAGGGAAAAAGAAAAAAATAAATCTTGTGCATGTCATTAGACACACATAGACACACTCATATACACACACACACATACACACACACACATACACACACACACACATACACCAAAATAAACCTCACAAAATTCGCACATATGAATTAGGCACGTGGATGTGGATGCATATATATGTTGATATACATATATATATGCACACGCATACACACATATATATACATACATACACATACATACCCACACATACATACATCATGGCACTCCGTCGGTTACGAAGATGAGGGTTCCAGTTGATCCAATCAATGGAACAGCCTGCTTGTGAAATTAACGTGCAAGTGGCTGAGCACTCCACAGACATATTTACCCTTAACATAGTTCTCGGGGATATTCAGCGTGACACAGTGTGACAAGGCTGGCCCCTTTGAAATACAGGCACAACAGAAACAGGAAGAAAGTGCCGGGTCTTTTCAAGCACAGCATATTTCCAAAGGTCTCAGTCACTAGTCGTTGCTTCGGTGAGGCCTAATGTTCGAAGGTCAAGCTTCACCACCTCATCCCAGCTCTTCCTGAGTCTACCTCTTCCACAGGTTCCCTCAACCGCTAGGGTGTAACACTTTTTCAAACAGCTGTCCTCATTCATTCACAACACATGACCATACCAGTGCAGTTGTCTCCCTTGCACACCACATCTGATGCTTCTTAGGTCCAACTTTTCTCTCAAGGTACTTACACTCTGTCTAGTATGCACACTGACATTACACATCCATCGGAGAATACTGGCTTCATTCCTTGCAAGCTTCCAGTGGAGCATACTGGCTTCGTTCCTTATATATATTTATTTATTTATTTATGGGTTTCAGCCAAGTGGCTGCGGTCATGCTGGTGCACCACCTTTTAGGTTTTAATTCTTTTGACTGTTTTTTTCCAGCATGAAGAGGTCTTAAAATGACCTCTTCCTGCTGGAATAAAATGGAATAAGAAAATGAAATAAATTAAATTTGATTTTCATAATATCAGTTCTGGAAGTTGAAATATTTTTCTTAAAGATTGCATGGTGCTGTATTTCGTTTCCTTCTGTTTGTTGCACAACTTTGTGTATATCACTGTCATCATTCTACTACTTTCTTCTTGGAGATGAATTCTGAATTTATACATTCTTTGTTTGCTGCTGTGTGGTAAGAAGCTTGCTTCCCAACTGCATGGCTTCTGGGTTCAGTCCCACTGCGTGACACCTTTGGCAAGTGTCTTCTACTCTAGCCTCAGGCCAACTAAAGCCTTGTGAGTGGATTTGGAAGATGGAAACTGAAAGAAGCCCATCGTATATTTATTTACGAATGTAATTGTGTGTGTGCCAACTGACAACAATACACATTAGAATTAATGGTCTGGTTTTGTGGGAGAAGCGCATAATAAATAATGTCTTTATTATCCTACCAAACACAAAGCATAGCTTTTTTGACATGGATATTTGTCTTTGGTTGCTGTTTTGGAGGATCCTTATCCAAACTCCATGATCTTTCCCACACTACATTTTTGTTCACTATTTGTTGTTCATTTCCAGTCACAAGTTGTTTCAAAAAAGGCATGCTTTTATTCTGTTTCAAAAGCATATCATAAACGGAATACCGGTCCAAGGAATTCTTTTCTGAGAGTTTGTGAGGGACCCATACATTATAGCGAGAAATGTATCCTAGCTTCACTGGGTGTTCATGAATCATACTTTTAGAAACTTCCAACTCTGCAAGTCCTCTAATCGTGATATTTGAGTTTTCTTCGATTTTTGCCTTCAGAACATCTTCATCCAATTTTGAAGGTCTTCCACTATGACTTTCATCTCCCAAACTAAACTCTCCAGGCTTAAATTTTGCAAACCCCCTTCGAACAGTTGATTTACCTACAGCATCATCACCATAAACTTCCCAAATGTTTTTACAAGTCTTTGCAGCATTTTCTCCTTTTTTTTTTAAGAAAGAAAAGCATTACAATGCGAATATGAAATTTTTGGTTATCCATTTCAAATGTCAATAAAGGGTAACTGGAATGAAAGATAAATCTATTTTCAGTCAGGAACAAAGAAGAGATGCACTTCCACTTCAAGCGACGCCAAAGTTTTAACTGTGTTACGTTTCAGGTGTGTTCAATAACGTGTTAAAAGACTTAGCTTAAAAACGCTCAGAACTTTCTGGACAACCTAATATTTTAATCATTCACAAAAGTTAATTTTGCATTTTCACTTGGTTTTTCTTACCTGTATTATCTGTTATTCTATGTACGTCCTTATTGACTGGTACTTCTTAGCAATCTAAGAAGCAAATTTATGCAAACAGCACTTCACTGTCACCATTTTAATGCACACACAACTTCAGTCAATCAGAAGTTTTGATCAAACAGAAACTAACAGTTTCTGTTTGAGCTGGCAGAAACGTTAGCGCGCCGGGCAAAATGCTTAGCGGTATTTCATCTGCCATTACGTTCTGAGTTCAAATTTCGCCGAGGTCGACTTTGCCTTTCATCCTTTCGGGGTCAATAAATTAAGTACCAGTTACACACTGGGGTCAATATAATCGACTTAATTCCTTTGTCTGTCCTTGTTTGTCCCCTCTATGTTTAGCCCCTTGTGGGCAATAAAAAAAAAAAAAGAAACTAACAGTTTGTTAAGCCACCTTTTGGTTATTTAAACAGAAATAAAATGTCTGTGCTGGCTCTCTTGATGACCACCAGTAGTCATGATAAGCTGCCTTATATGGCGATCTCTCTTTGTTAGAAATTAGTCCATAATTTAACCTCGATGGAATAATTTCCACCAGTTTAAATACAAATAGGTTATCTGACTTTTCTCTCTACTGTCAGCCTTTTATTTGCTGGCATTCATTTAACTCTTCAACAGAAATTATTCCACTGACCTGAACATTTCTGCATATATTATGCAATTGAAAAACATGCAATAACTACGTACGTTCTCACAAACATTTTAATGCAATATTTTTTCTTTTACTTTCTTTAACTAATTTCAGCTTGAAAGTCATGGCCATGCTGGGGCACCACTGTTAGTTTTGCTACAATTCCACAAATTGAAACCTCTTCTGATATGTGGTATTTGGTAAATGAGGGAGTTTGATGCTGCTACTCTCATATGCATTAGGTAGATTCATCTGGAACTCTTCACAGGAAGAAATCCAGTTTTGTTTTGAAGACACCTACATCTACCCCATGTAGGTCTTTCAGGAGGATATTGAAGAGCTGTAGGCCCTTGAAACCCAAGCAGTATCTGGTCCTGTATCCTGATGGCAATATTTGTGTTCATTGATCTTTTAAACTAAGATTTGCTATATATGTCATGCTGGAGGTTGTCCCGTTTCCATTTGTATTTATAAACTGAGTGCTGTGTAGTGATTACTGCATCATTCTACAAACTAGATCAGAAGAGGTCTATTTTTCTGTTAGTAACATTTGTGTTTTTCTTAGTCCAGTCATTGGACTGAAGCTATGCTGAGGTACTGCCTTGAAGGATTTTAGTCAAACAAAATGACCCACTACAGATATTTTTTTGTAAGCCTAGTACTTATTCTATCAGTCTGTTTTGCCAAACTGCTAAGTTATGGAGACATAAATAAACCAAGACCAGTTCTCAAGTGGTGGGTAGACACACACATACACATGCATTAACACACACATGCACACACACACATGCACACACACACATGCACACACACACACATGCACATACACACATGCACACACACACACATGCACACACACACATGCACACACACACACGTGCACACACACACACATATGCACACATACATATATTCACAGACATGTGCACGCACACACACAGAATGGGCTTCTTTCACTTTACATCTGCCAAATCCACTCACAAGGTTTTGGGCATCTCAAGGCTTTTGTAGAAGACTCATGTCTAAAGTGCCATGCAAGAGAACAGAACCTGGAACCATGGAGTAGGGAAGTAGACTTTTTTTTTTCCATACAATACTCAAGTACTTATACACTAATTTGACTAGCCTGGTAGTTAAGTTGATCAATCATTTGAATACATGTGGACAGAGATTCTGAGATCCATTTATTTATTTATATGTTTTTGTGTATAATGAAAAAGGAAATTGAAAAATGTTGGTGTATTATTTATTCACCATTACACATGTTTCATTTGCTAATAGGAATTACAAAGCTTTACATGTTAAATAGACATGTAAGGAATTTGATGAGAAATTCTTCAGACAAAGAACCTTTCATCAATACAACAACATTGCAATCCAGTAATTACATACTGGATTGTAATAATGGAATAAGCAGAAGTGCTTCAAGAGGAAACAGTAGGGATTTTGGCAAAGGTAAAGAATATGCACACCACCTATTTCCGGTGTTTAGGGTTAGGGTTAGGGTTAGGGTTAGGGTTAGGGTTAGGGTTATGAGTATGCTGAAAACGTACATATTCTTTACCTCCACCAGGATTTTACCCTACCTACCTACATAATATTTTGTGTGTGTGTGTTTATGTATAGGTGCAGGCATGGCTGCGTGGGTAAGAAACTTGCTTCCCGACCATGTGGTCTCGAGTTCAGTCCCCCTGCACGACACCTTGGGCATGTGTCTTAGCACCAGACCGACCTAGGCCTTGTGAGTGGATTTAGTATGTGGATTCTTGTCTTGAGATCCCATGAAGATTGTAAATGACCATCACAGTCGTACAAGCATTGTTGTTTGTTTCCAGTCTTCTGTAAAACTCATGTTGGCCATGGAGAAATATTGGCGTACCTGGAAGTGAAATTTTTTTCCCACAAGAGTTCAGGACCCCAGTAATGAACTCATTTGCATACAGCCAAGAGAGATCACCTTGACCTGGTTGTCAAGTTAACAAACACACTCTACCAAGTAAACTCAAGATGAAGAACGGTGTTATAAGTCGACCGACCGCCATGTTTTGCCTGATTTTAGAAGGAGACAAGTAATTAGATAGATTTGCTTCTATACCTATTATCATATTTTGTTAGGGCCCCATATGGTAAAGATGTGGCTGGGAAAAATGTGGGTAGAATGTGATGTGCTGGCAACCCTCTCCCCTTACTGTTTTACAAAGTAAACAACAACACAAATAACTACGCAGAGGCAGTCATGGCTGAAACAAGAACCAGAACAACAAGCATTCTTAAAAGAGAAAAGAAGCATGGTCATTCCTTACCTTATCGCCCATCACTTGTTATGTTCTCATAAATTAGTTTGATAGTTGAGCTCTGATTGGCTGTATGCAAATCAGTTCATAACTGTGATCCACAACTCTTGTTGGAAAAAAAAAATTTCACTGCCTAGAAAGAGGTGACAGCTGTAGAAAATATGCCTCAACAAATTCCATTTGATCCATGAAGGCAAAGAAAGGTGGACGTTAAATGATGCTGATGATGGTGATGCTGAAGATGATGATGTGTGTGTGGACGTTAAATGATGCTACTGCTGATGGTGATGATGATGATGATGGGAGGAGTGTATGTTTGTGTGAAATGTGCTTTGAATTGCATCCCTTTATATTAATACACAAATATCAACTAAAACGTTAAATGTGGTGCCCCAGCATGGCCACAATCCAATGACTGAAACAAGTATAAAATAGTAAAGGAATAAAAAAAATATGAATACTGATTATCTGAGTTTTATCTGAAACAGCAACTACATAACCATAACCCTCACGCAGAAGGCTTACTAACCATTGAGGGTGCCTGTGTGTGGTTCCTGTATCTGCTCGAAATAACAGCTAAATCTTCCACAAATCACAGCCTGTTGTCTTATAACAGGAATGATACATTGAATAATGGTAAAAGAAAATGGAAAATATTAATATTTGGTCAAAAGACTGTTCCAACAGGGCTGTCCTAGTGTTGCAGAAGAAAAAGGTGGAGTAAGAGGAGAGGTGAGGAAGAACTCTCTTTCATACCTCATGTACACTTAGGTGCATACACAACAAGAAAACTGGAGAGAAACGAACGGGACTTGAATATATAAATCACTTTTTCTTTGTTTCTCAAGAACCCCAAAATTTACAATTTTCGTATTAGAATACATCCATTTCTTGAATAACAGTAAAATGAAAAATGAAAACAAAAGTAAAAGAAAAAATCCCCTTTCCCATTGTATTTGGCTGCTGCGAGCAATGAAGCCAATACAATATTACCTTTTAGAGTGTGTTAAATAAATAGTCGTGTCAATTGAATAAATTTGTATTTGTTAACCATTAAGCAATGTTTAATTCAGACAGTGATATATGAATTTTAGTCTGAAATGCACACCTTGGGGGAAGTTTCTTTTATGTTTTGGTTAATTACATGAACCCTACATGGACAGGGGTGATGAATGTATTAAAGGAAAAATTTTAGATCTTGAATTAATGTTTATAACCTAGACTGTTGTGTTTGACAAAATTCGCTTCACATTGGTGCAAATTAATGCCAAATTTTTACTCTTGTAATTCACTTGCTCTCCATCAGTTACAATGATAGGGATTCCAGTTGATCCAATCAATGGAATAGCCTTTTTGTGAAATTAATGTGTAAATGGCTGAGCACTCCACAGACATGCTTACCCTTGACATAGTTCTTAGAGAGATTCGGTGCGACATAGAATGTGACAAGGTTGGACCTTTGAGTTAGAGGCACAACTCATTTTTGCCAGCTGATTGGACTGGAGCAATGTGAAATAAAGTGTCTATCTCAAGGACACAATGTGCCACCAGGGAATTGAACTTATAATCTCATGATCGTGAGCTGAATACCCTAACCACTAAGATCGGACAAAGTTTATGAGTGAAATTTGGTAGACAGAAATAGCATGGAATCACCTCGGAAGGACTGCTTTTGTTTGGGGGTCGTAGGTTTGACCCTTCACGCCAGTTTAACACTACCATCTGGTGTTTAGAGCCTTTAACAGACCCCATTCTGTTGACAGAATTTGAACTAGTTTCCAATCTGAGGATGAACGACATCTTCCCTCATCTAACCACCAGTCTTGGAGGTTCTGGAATAAAATCAGGGGCACAACCTTTCAGTGCCATCTTAAGACATAGGCACACTGGTTATTTACTGGGTCGGGGTCAGTCACTGACAAACTGCAGCCCGCAGGACTTTCTGAATGGCACACCTCACGAAAAATTATCACAAATTTTTCTTAACAGCGTGGTCTGCCAGATGATGGGCTCTGTTTCATGCAGCCTGGTTCTTGAAAAAAAGGTTATCCATGCCTGGTGTAGGGGTTCAATGTTACTATGCATGCTATGGTTGTATACGTAGGAGTCTCCATGCATTGCTTTACCTACTTGGCTTTTTTCTCTGACTAAGCCATCATAATAAACAATAATAAAATGCAATGTTATTGTAATGGAGTGACTCAAGGACAATACAAGATAAATGTACTCAACACTTTGGAACTACTGTTCTTACAAGGTGCCGGCTGTAATTCTCACAAACTGGAATGAAATTTCAAAGTCATTCCATTGTATTCATTGTATTCAATATAATTGTCAATAATACAAATTAAATTATGCGTCTCTTTAAATTCAAACTTCTTTTATTTTCAAAGATGTAATAAAAGTTGAAATTCATTCTCTGAGAAACAAATCATTGTTATTGTAAAGTAAATTACTGTAAATTATAAATTAAAAAGTGATGATGATGATGATGATGATGATGATGGTGGTGGTGGTGGTGGTGGTGGCGGTGGTGGTGGTGGTGGTGGTGGCGGTGGTGATGGTGGTGATGGTGGTGGTGGTGATGGTGGTGGTGGCAGTGTTTTGACTCTTGAAAGCAGTTTTTCTTAATTTTTCTTCCTTTTTTTTCTTACCTAACTCCTATATTTCCCGAAAGGAAACACATAAAGTTTTGTCTTGTGTGTGTGATTTTGTTAAATATTCTGGGAGTGGGAATTTTTTTATGCGTAAAACATTTAGAAAAACTCATGAATAGAAATACAAGAATGAAACTATTGTTTGGAAGAGAATTTCTTCCAAGATGTTGTGGTATAAAAAGGCTGTTTTTCTAGTTTTCAGCGTCTTGTCATTTTCGGACAGGTAAGAGAACTTCTATTTCCCTGCTGCATTCACATTGTGATAGAAAATTTTCTCTCTGTTGAGGTTTATGAGTGACAAATTTGAAAATATGCTCGTTTTAGTATAAATCGTAACTGATCTAATTTTGACCATATTCTTATATTTTCCAAATGATCTCATTATGGTAGATCATGTTAGAAATTAGAAATTATTCTAGTTTGTTTATGTTAGTTAAATTTGTTAAATTATGTTAGAAATTATTATTTTTCATGCTAGAAATCATAGTTGTGTATTTCATTGTTGATAATGGACCACATTAAGTCTATTGAAACCATCGCTAAATCAGAAGAAAGGAGGCTCTCTATTAGTGACCGGAAATAAAGTCACAGTAATAAAGTCGCAATTTTGGCTAGGAAAAAAGTCACAATTAATTTATGGGATCCAGACAAAACCCCTGTGACTTTTTTTTACCTGGATTCTTTCTATCATGGGTAGGAAACCGTTTGCCTGCAGATAAAATTTCGCATGCAATTATGCTTGGAATCACCCTGCTGACCAAATCTCCAAAACCTTTTGTGTAAAACAAATGAAGCTTTAAAATGACAAAACAGTAATTAAAAATAAAACCTCTTGAGGACACATATGTTCTGAGAAAAATAATGAAGCTTTAATTTTACAAATTCATAGGTTATTAATTTATATTAAATGAATATTTATTAAAAAAAAACGGTGTTTCATCATTGTTTACACAATCATTCAACTTGCGAGAAACAACAGCTGAATCTGACTCAAATTACACTCTACATTATTAAAAGAAGGAATGATACATTGGTGACTGTGTTCATAGATAAGACATGTTGAATATTGGCTGCTCAATCAGAGGTGACCTGTGGCTAAACAACAAGAAGAATTTTTAATGATGTGTCCCACAACAAGTCGAATGATAAGATCAATGGTTCTTGAGCTGGGGTGTCCGTTACTTCAAAGTCGGGTGTAAGTAATAAATGGATAAAACTCACAATAAAGTTTTTAATTTCGACTGACTTTCAGAATTGTTATCCTACATAAGTTTGATTTTCTCCGTCTTGATGGGAATGTTACAATTTTTTTTTATATACCATGCACTTCAAAATTATCAAGTTGGAAGAGCCTTTTCTAAAAAGAAAAAAATTTTAATCTGTAACTTTTAAATGTCCCCCCCCCCCCCAACACCTCCTCACATCTTCATGACAGCCATCACCATTAAAAAAAAACACATTTTCAAGGGGGGGCGAATTTTAAAAATCCACAATTTCATTATAATATATATATATATATATATACGTGTTATTATATGCCAACTTATATATATATATACACACACACACATACACACACACATATACATATATACTTTGTCTATTTATGGTGGAGCACTTTTTGTTCGAAAATCAAGTGGGGAGTAGTACAAAAGGGTTTGAAAAACACTGAGTTAAATGATATAATTCAGCTAAATGACTGAAACCAGATGATAGAAATACCTGAATGTTTATTGGTGTCAGCTTTCCTTACATATATTTCTGATTTCAAATCCTGTCAAGATGCCATTTGTATTTCACATGAATCAATTGAATTTATGTGTTTCTTGTCTCTCAAATACATTTTCGTCCTTTTCACGGGGTCATTTCTAACGATAGACATTGCTTGTGTTTTCTTTTTAACAACATCCAAGGATTTGAAGGGCTTTACTAAAATAATCTTATTAGTGAATGATTATGCCTGTCACCATGGTTAAAGGTTAGGGTGCTTCTGATGCAACCATTATTCCTTGCCACACACTGCGATCTTATGCTGCGACCATAAACTCCACCAGGGTCCTTACCCCTCAGTCCTCATTGTCATTGCTTCATCTTCGTCTTTGTCTCCCAAGAACATGATTCCATCCACTTAGTACCCAAGTTCTGGTCTCTGATAACACAGCCAAAATATTGCAGATTTTTGTCAGGCCAACATCACCGACTTTCGTTCCACTTTCGCTTATTATTAAACATGTATATTAAAATGTTGTTTTGGAAACAACTTAACAGGAAGGGACTTGCAAAAATATTGAACGGTTTAGAATGAATGGGTAGTTTTTGATGAAGGAACCAGAGGCACTTTCACATGGGTCGATAGTATAAGGGGTTTTTTTTTTAAATTTTAACTTCCATGGGATGAAGAGAAAGAGAAGTCAAATTAATTTTTTCTGTAACCATATAATTCTATGTTTTCTTTTTTCTCTAGATTTCTCTTGTTAACAAACACCAGGCATCATGAGCAAACCCTGTTTTGCTTTGGTAGCTTTGCTGGCGGGTAAGTTACATGTTGAAATATCTATACATATAAATTTGACACGGGCGATTCTTTCTTGTCTTGGGATTCACGGTCAAACGGCTGGGTGGAATTGTGCGAAGACCTATACATATATGTAGAATGATCCAGTGGTGATGCTGGGCTTTGTATTTTTTCATAGCTCCCATGGTTACCGAGATAATCTACTATAATCATAATCTTGTGTTTATGAATGAGAAAGGAAGGGGTGATACATGAATAAGGAAGGATGGGATGATGTCATACTCGATAGTGGGATGATGAAAATTGTACGCTGAAAAGAATAAATCAAACAACGTTTAAACTTGGGGTATCTGAATGTGTGTGTGTTTGTGTGCGTGTGCAAGCGCAATGGAAGTGGGATGGTTGGGGTATATGAATGTGTGTGTGTGTGTGTGCAAGTGCAATGGACGTGTGATGGTTAACATTCAACGCTGAAAAGAATAATCAAACAGTGTTTCAACTCTGTGTATTTGGTATGTTTCACTTGAATACAATCTGTTCTCTATAAAGGTACGTGCTGTTTTTTTTTGTTGAGATAGAGTAATTTCTTTGGTATTTCTCAACCAAATTTTATTTAGCGTCATTATCATTAAATTAATGCATTTCTAATCAATTCGAAGATATTTGCTATCAAGTTGCAGATTTTTAACAATGCATTCGGTGATTATTTGCTTTATTTCTCGAGCAAAATTTACAACTTACAATAAAAGAATGAAATTATTATTTCATTCAAAAATTGATAAGCTTTGTTTTTAATGATGACTTGAAATGGCAAATACTTTTTCTAACCGTATTTGCTTGAAAAAACATACTTTTCTTTATATTTAGCAATTCTTTATACTTACTTTTATGATATGCCTAAATAAAACCCATCTGACTTCACCTTTGAAAATTTAAAAGATTTTTTACCTATTTTTTTTTTAATTTGTTTTATTTTTAATGTATGTTTCTGTTGTTTTGCATCTTTGTTCGCTTAGTATTTGGGTTTATTTTTGGATTTGGTTGAATCTTTTTCTTTTTTTTTTTTGTTGGTCAGTTATTTTTAGCGTTTTAACAGAAAAAAGTCATTCTAAAATAGTTTTTTAACGTAAGCGTGCCCAAACAAGTTAAATGCTTACACAGGTTTTTCAAAACCTACCATTGAGATTTTGGACACAAAAGTTAAGTTTTCAGAAGGCAGAATAGGGTCAGAGTTATTTCACCAGCCCACATCATCCCACATTTACCTCCACTGCCACTCTGATCATCCACATGGTATAATTAGATCAAATCCGAAATCCTAGTTTTTGAAGATAAAATGGATTTGTACTGATATAAGGGATTACTGGAAATATCCTGTCTACTGTAAGCACAAGGCTTGAAACTTTGGGGGAGGGAGTAAGTCGATTACATCGACCTCAGTGCTCAATTGGTACTTATTTTACCAACCCCGAAAGGATGAAAGGCAGAGTCGACCAGAGTCGACCCTGGCAGCATTTGAACTCAGAATGTGAAGACAGACGAAATACCGCTAAGCATTTTGTCTGGCATGCTAATGCTTCTATCAGCTCGCCGCCTTTGGGATCACTGGAAATATGCAAATGCATTATGTCAAACGCAGTTAAGGAACTTGCAAATGACATAGCAAAAATTAGCAAGGAAAGTCAAACTTTCACTCATAATTTTAGTAGCCAAAATAAAATTTGTGATCAAATTCCTTTAGGCACTGAAATTTCACTGGCCTTTCAAAAGTGTTGCATGAAAGTTGCCAGTATATTTCAGAAAAATATCTTGGTTTCAAACAAATATTTGCTCAGCGGCCTATTGTAGACTTTAGATGCAATAAAAATATAAGAGACCTATTAACCACTATCTCTAATCCCAAGAAAACTACCATTGGAGATTTTGAATGCTGCTCCTTGAAAAACAGCCAAAAGAGAGGTAAACTCTGTTTATTTTGCAACAACATGATTCAAGTGAATTCCATCACGAATCATCACAGAAATATAAGGATTTATATGAAAGGTGGGATATGTAAAGTTTACCATTTGGTGTACACAGCAGAATGCACCAAACACAATTTAATTTATGTTGGTTGTGCAACAGAACAATAAAATAAAAGATTCAGTGGGTGTGATATCAGGCACAATAGCAGTTGTTCGATGGAAATTGCTGAACATTTTACATCAAACAGCTGTGATTTTGAAGAACACCTGAAAGTGCACATTCTCAGAAAATATTCTGACTCTACTACACTTCCAGTCCTCAAAAAGCATTGGAACGAATATATTTGTGAATTGCTAATGTTGCACCCTGAATAAAATGACGGGTGAATTTCATCACATTTATACAAAACTGTTTTGACTAAGTATTTTCTTTCCTGTTTTTTCTTTTTCTCTTTTTCCTTGTCACCAGTTATGAAAAAGTGAGAATGCATGATGTCTAGTAACACAAAAATATGTCAGTAGCAGACAATTTTGTCCTGCAGCGGTGGTGCCCATCTCTACTGCTGGACAATTTTTGTCAGCCACTGATACATTTTTACGTCATTTAACATAACACAGCCTTAACAGATATTACCAAACAAATGCCACAGTTAATTTAGCTTTCAATGATGTATTTGCATTGAGTATGATACATAAATGGCTATTTTAAACTAATACTGCTTTTGTTGTTCATAATTTCCATTTTTTGTTTTACCAAGTAAAATTTTTTTATCGTTAATATATCATTTTGGGGTTTTATAAACAATCATTTCTTGGTGTTTTTTCCAATTTCAGTTATTGCCTTTTCTGAAGTTCAAGGAATCCAGAAATATCTTGGATATCCTTGGTATTTGAATGGTGAGTATTTTTGTTACATATCATTATGGTGTATGTATGTGTGCATGTGCGTATGTATACATGTATGTGCATTGTGTGTGTATGGTTCTGTATGTGTGCATGTGTATGTTTTGATACTTGTATTTCTTATGACTTATCAACATCATCATCATCGTTTCAACATCCACTTTTCCATGCTAGTCTGGGTCAGACGGAATTTGTCAAGGCAGATTTCCTATCACCAGATACTATTGTTACCAACCCTCGGCTGTCTCCAAGGAAGGGAATATTTAGCTTAGTCTTTTGAATTTGAACGGCGTGATTTATGGATATGTTTTCATGGAAGATTACAAACAAGCATCACTGTTTCTGCACAATTAGCACACGGTATCCACACATGCAGACACAAACACACACAGGCACACATACACACAAATATACATACATATGCACACACACATAGACACATGCACACTTGTATATGTATACAACAGATACATAATATATATATATAACATATATATATGTGTATATGTATGCAACACATATTTCTTTAATATCACTGTGTCGACCAGACTATTCAATGTTACACATCACTGGTCACAGTGTGCTTCCAACTCTTTCTTGATTGTACCATTCTTTTTCTATCTTGGCCCTAATCATTTAACTAAACTGTCTTCCCATAGCTGTAGAGGCTTTCATGGATACCACTCAGTAACTGCACAGCTCCATCTGTTGTCCGTGAAGCTTGTGGTGTGTCCTGCCGTCCTGCCCTGTGGGAATTGTGCTTTCAGTATTCTGCATCCACTTCATTCTCTCTACTCATTCTCAGATTATCTCATTTCGGACATGCGCTCATAATAACATCCATAGCATAGATCTTTCCATGGTCCAAAGCCAATTGCTGTTCATTCTTCAATCTTCATAAGTACCCCACATCTCACTTGCATACAAGAGTTCAAGTAGGTCAGTGCTATTGAGGAGTTTGGCACGTATGGTCTTGTCCAGCTTTGCTTTGAACATATCCATATATGGCCGAGGTAAACGTCATCCATCTTGCTCTTATTCTCTCCGAGATTTCAGCATCCATGACTTGATGCACATTCACTGTGGGCCCTAAATAGACCTACTCCTTTACCTCTTCCCTCTCATCACTTCCCACCTCTATTCAGCTTTATGCTATGTTTTCTTTAATAAAGCACAAGATATGTATCATCATCATCATTATCATCATCATCGTCATTTAGCTTCTGTTGTCCATGCTGGCATGGGTTGGATGGTTTGACCAGGGCTGGTAAGCTGAGGAGCTGCACCTGACTCCAGTCTGATTTGGCATGGTTTCTACGTCTGGATGCCCTTCCTAATAATGCCAACCACTCTGAGAGTGTAATGGGTGCTTTTACATGCCACCAGCATGGGCACCAGTTGTGTGACAACAGTATCAGCCATGACTATGGTTTCACTTGGCTTGATGGGTCTTCTTCTCAAGCACAGCATATTGCCAAAGGTCTTGGTCATTTGCCATTGCCTCCGTGAGGCCCAGCATTCAAAAGGTGCTTTTCATGTGCCAGATAAGACATTGAGCTTGTCCAGGATTCAAAACCAGGACCCCTCGCACCCTAAGCAAAAACCATACCCCTAGACCAAGAAAGACAAAGCAAGCTATTCTTTCAGTTGCTGAATTTTAATGTTTACACTTACATAAACTATTTGAATGGTAACTGTTCCATTTACACTGACTAATTAAATATTAATAAATGAATTGCTAATATTTACTGTTTCTATTTTCTTAAAGGGATATTACCGCCTAGCTCTGGACCGGCCTCGGATGTTAATCAAAGCAAGTAACATTTTTATTCATCCATTGCATTTTTTGCAGCTCTTTTCTTTTACTAGTTTCAGTCACTGGACTGGGGCCATGCTGGGTACTACTCTGAAAAGTCTTAGTCAAACAAATTGACTCCACCACTTAGTTGTGGCTT
Organism: Octopus bimaculoides; assembly: GCF_046866305.1. NCBI lineage: Eukaryota > Metazoa > Mollusca > Cephalopoda > Octopoda > Octopodidae > Octopus > Octopus bimaculoides. The sequence goes on along the minus strand of NC_142928.1, from coordinate 3,011,861 downwards.
TTTTTAAAGCCTGATGCTCACTTGATCTATTGGTCTCCTTTGCTGAACTGCTAAGTTATGAAAATATGAACAAACCAACACTGGTTGTCAAGCAGTGAGGGAGTCACACACACACACACACACACACACACACACACACACACACACACACACTCACAGATATATATATAAAGACAACGAGCTTCCATACAATTTCCATCTATCAAATTAATTCACAAGGCATTGATCTGCCTGGTATTATAGTAGAAGAGACTTGCCCAAGGTGCCGTGCAGTGGAACTGAACCTGAAAACACATGGTTACAAAGCAAGCTTCTTAATCATTCAGCCATACATTCCATGCTTAATTATCTCCACTTCAAGCTGTTTCATTACCATATTTTTGATGAAAACCCACTTTCTAATTGTTTCTAATATATTTGTAATCATTTCATGTCTGTGTGTGCGCACGTGTGTGCATGCATGCAAGTGAAGGATTAGACAGTTTGGCAGGAGCTGAAGAATCAGAGGTGTTTGCTTTGGCATAGTTTCTACAGCTGAATGCCCTTCCTAACCCAGATCTTTTCACAGAGCACACCGGCTGATTTTTACTTGGTACTGGCACTAGTGAGGTCGCCAAACAACTCACAAGACAAGACCTCTCAAACTGAATGAGGAGTAGTATTGAGGGAGGTGACCTTATGCCAGGTGATGATGGATTAAAGTATGACTGAGGGACAGGGACAAGTGTCTTAAGAATGTTCACACCTAGATAAATACCTGAAAACTAATTTAACAGTTTTAGGAGTGTTTATAAGTGGTTATGGTGGAGGCACAATGGCCCAGTGGTTAGGGCAGCAGACTCGCGGTCATAGGATCGCGGTTTCAATTCCCAGACCGGGCGTTGTGAGTGTTTATTGAGCGAAAACACCTAAAGCTCCATGAGGCTCCGGCAGGGGCTGGTGGCAAACCCTGCTGTACTCTTCCACCACAACTTTCTCTCACTCTTACTTCCTGTTTCTATTGTGCCTGTAATTCAAAGGGTCAGCCTTGTCACACTGTGCCATGTTGAATATCCCCGAGAACTACGTTAAGGGTACACGTGTCTGTGGAGTGCTCAGCCACTTGCACGTTAATTTCACGAGCAGGCTGTTCCATTGATCGGATCAACTGGAACCCTCGATGTCGTAAGCGACGGAGTGCCAACAACAACAACAATAAGTGGTTATAATAACCTCTTTTTAACAGGCCCTTTGTCTTGCAAATTATAATGCAATCTTCATTAGTGTTGGTGCCATTGAAGAAAAGCATCCAGTTCTCTCTGTAAAGTAACTGGCATTAGGAAGAACATCAAACTGTAGAAAGCATGCCAAAGCAGACATTGGAGTATGACAGGTCCTGTCAAACTGCTCTACCCATGCAATATAGTTCTTTACAATGTAATCACAGATTTTGTAGTTTGTTTTACGAATATGAAGTTCAATAAGTTTCTGTAAAATCCATTGCATTTTATTGGTAAATAAGTTAAATGATATTAATAAAGTGTATTAAATAACTTACAAATGTTTCTCTTTCAGAGTATAAACCAATACGTCCCGTATCACCACTCTGGTGGAAAAGTAATGGTAAGCCACACTATGACATATATATCTTTACATAATTGCAGGCAAACACACACACACACACATGTACATGCACATACACACATGCATGCACACTCATTAGGCCAGTTAAGTTGTTGCTTATATCAACCATCTCCTTACCTATATAAACACAGGAGGACTACAATGCAGACATGGTCACATAATATAGCTGCAAAGGGGTATCCAGGAGTCAGGACCTGGATGCAGCCCGGACCCCTTAGAGTGTAAACAACTAAGGGTCAAAACACTTGCATAAAGTGGCACATCTTCTCCAAAGACCATCTGCTGTTCAGCTTTTCCTAGAGCTTACTACCATTTATACAGGGTGCAGTGAATAAATTGTCATCTAAATTGCACAAAAATGAAAATAATACTGACACTTCATTTTAACAGATATACTCTTTTACTCTTTTACTTGTTTCAGTCATTTGACTGCGGCCATGCTGTAGCACCACCTTTAGTCGAGCAAATCGCCCCCAGAGCTTATTTGTTGTAAGCCTAGTACTTATTCTATCGGTCACTTTTGCCAAACTGCTAAGTTACAGGGACGTAAACACACCAGCATTAGTTGTCAAGCAATGTTGGAGGGACAAATACAGACACACAAACATATACACACACACATACATATACATACATATATATATATATATACATATATATATATATATATATATATATATATATATATATATATATATATATATATATATATATATATATATAATATATATATATATATATATATATATATATATATATATATATATATATATATACCACATATATGACGGCTTCTTCCGTCAACCAAATCCACTCACAAGGCTCTGGTCAGCCCGAGGCTATAGTAGAAGACACTTGCCCAATGTGCCATGTCAGAAATGAGAGTTTGAAGCTGGAAGCACTTGTTGTAATCAACAAGTCGAAAGAGCACTCGAGTCAGAGAAATGCAAAGTTTTATGGGGTTTTCCAATTCAGACAAGTACAAAGATAGAAAATAATAAACCAGATATAACATTAACAGTCAAGGAAAAGGCAATGTTGCTTACTAATTGATCCTTCATGCTTGTTAGATTCCAGGATTGTAAAGAAAGATGAAAAATTAGAAGTATACAATTCCTTAAACTTTGAAATGGAGAGAATTTGAAATATGAAAGCTGTAAAGGTTGTCCATTAGGGACTGCGAGTAATGATGTAGAGAAATGGCTGAAGGAGATTGGAACAGACTGTCCTGTAGAGCTTCTACAGGAAGTTTGCTTCATGGGAACAGGAAAAATTATCAGAAGGGTTTTGAGTACTTGAGAGATTATTGAAAACATGTAGATATCTAAAGTTACAGGTAGTAGCCCGTTACCTACATAAATTCTACCAGGAATAACACTAAACCTGATTCAAGTCAAATAATAATAATGATAATAATAATTATATATATCATCATCATCATTTAACGTCTGTTTTCCATGCTGGCATGGGTTGGACAGCTTGACAGGTACTGACAAAGCCAGGGACTGCATTGGGTTCCATAGTCTATTTTGGCTTCATTTCTACAGCTGGATACCCTTCCTAATGCCAACCACTTTACAGAGTGTACTCAGTGCTTTTTACATGGCACCATCACCAGTGATTTTTACATAGAAGCAACACCAGTCAATTTTACATGGCACCAATACCAACACCAATGCGTTTTATGTAGCATTTTGATTTTAGGATATCAATTCTGTTGTGATGGTCAGGTCTTCTTGAATACAACAATACACCCACATAGCTCTGTCCTCTGTCATCTCCTTCATAAAGTTCAGTATTTTGAGACCAGCCTTCCATACTTTGTCTAATAACTTCCAGAGTCTCCTTCTTCAACAATTTCCCTCCACTTTAACTGATAGGTACTTATCTATGCAACTGTCTTCATCCATCCACATCATGTGACCAAACCAGTGCAGTCTCTTCTCTTACACACTGCGTATAATATTTTTTTAGTAGCATGTCATACTTTTGATACATTCTCTTATTTATGTTTTTATTTCAAAAATGTAACAGGCATTAATGAATCTTTCTTCTTTTTATCTAGGATTGTTTCCTCTGCGAGGAGAACCAGAATTGAAACCTAAACCTAAACCAGGTATGTGTTTTTAAACAAACAAACTTCAACACATAAACAGAACAAACTCATACATCTACCCTCAACAATGCACATTTCTGCACACAGATATGTATATACAGAACATGTGCTTTTAAGTACACGTAACCAAAGTTCAAGCTCAGTGGCACGCCCCATTCTTCACACACATCACCTGGTCTCAGATTCGAACCCATGATCCCTCGACTGTGAGTCTGCTGCTCTGACCACTAGGCCATGTGCCTCCACATCAGTTAAGTTTAGAACTGATAAATATTAGTTACACTAACACTTAAAAAAAGAGCAGGAGAGGAAGAAAGAAAAGAATGCCAGAGTGCTCCAATTGTCTTTAGAGCTGGGAACTCAATGAATTTGTAAAACAATCAATTGAGCTCAATGAATTTCTGAGACAATCAATATATTTAATTGATAAATAAGTTAAATAATGGAAAATACAACAATATAATATTGTCAAGTAAATTAAATAATTTTGCAATTTTTCTTTTTTTCAGAATATAGACCTCAACTGCCACCTTGGTGGATGAAAAAAGGTAAACCAGTCTATGACATCTATATCTTTACGCAATTTCAATTACACTCGTACGTACACAATAGTGGGTGCTAGTATAGTATGCGATCTACCACTGTGTCAGACAGAGTTATCTACCTTATCTTTCAGCTATGTCAGAGATTAAAACACTTCAGATATTTCAGAGATCACTTTTTCAGAATCATAGTTTTAGCATCTAACCATGGTCACTCAATGGCCTGAGTGTGTGCTCCACTCACTGGACCCGCATAATGTCGTTGATGGTTCACTGCCAGATGGTGATAACCTATGGCATTTAAATTATTATAAGCGGGTCACTCATCTGAATGAATTAGTGAACCTTTTTCACATTCTCTTTCAATAATCAGGATCAAGCTGTTCCCGTCATGCCATTCCACACAAAAGTATCAACAGCCTGAGGCTTGTTTGAGACCAAAAACCCATGGCTGATCAATTCTATGTCCATGGTTCCTGTTGTTTCATTGTTCTGCATCACTGTCTTCGAAGAGAGGAGTGTTGTTGCCATTGAACAGACTGTTGAATAGCAGCCCAGTCAAGATGGTATTTTTTCTTCTCTTACTCTTGTTTTTGCACATATCTACAAAATGACTTTCTAAAATGAAATTCCATTATGCAGCTGAGGAGTACATTTTCATTGTACCTTCTGTGGTGTTCTCACTACATGAATAAATAGAGCTTGTACGAAACGTACGTACTGCTATAACCTATTGAATTTTTGTTGCTTTTCTTCAAATTTTATTCACCAAATCTCTTGATTTTGTTTTTGGTTTTTACCCTACCAATTTCTGGTGCCTCAAACATTTTAAGTACCACATTTAATCTTTTGATTAAATCTATATATATATATATATATATATATATATATATATATATATATATATATATATATATATATATAGGTATGTATGTGTGTATATTTCAAGGTGTATGGTGACTTCATTAGTGATGGTGTTACAAAGAATGCAGCCATTGCACACTGTAAAGTGGTTGCTTCGAGCTGAAGAAACCATACCAAAGCAGACTCTGAAACACAATGCAGTTCTTGGATACATCAGCTCCTGCCAAGCTGTCTAACCCATTCTAGCATGGACCATGGCTGTTAATTGATGATGCTTATGATGATGATGGTTTATATATACATTTGCAAATTTGGTATGCAGATTTATAAACAAGTGATAATTGCATATTCATTAGTAAATCTTTGCTAATTGGATGACATTCTTTTGGATATGTTCTTTGAATATATGTCTTTGTGTTGTTGGAATACTACCATTCCACATATATTTATACGATTTTATTGTTTTCAATCTAGGGATCTTGATTCCAGGAAGTCAACCAGAATGGAAACCTAAACCAGGTATGGATTTATGACTGGTGTTTAACATGCATATACACTAAGTTATACACATATATACAGCCTTAAACAAAACAGTACATATATATACAGGGTGAGGTGAATAAATCATTGTCTAAATTACACAAAAACGAAAATAACACTGACAGCTCATTTTAACAGATATATTTACCAAAATTACATAAAAATATCTTGAAATACTAAAGAATAAATTTATTCAATAAAATCGCCATTGGCTTCAACCACAGCCTCCAAACGACTTCAGAATCTCCAGCAACACTTTTGGACAGTTTCTCTGTTTAAGTTGGTGAATGCTGCCATAATCCTTGCCTTCAGTTCATCTTTGGTGTTACAAAGAGTTTTGTTGGTCTCTCACTCAACTGTGCCCCGCACATAATAATCAAGGGGGTTGCAGTCTGGGGAGTTAGATGGCCAGATGTTAGGAGTGATGTGGTTGCAGAAATTGTCTGACAGCCATGACTGGGTTCTCCTGCATGTGTGCCATGGTGCAGAGTCCTGTTGCTAGACATAGGGTCTTCCAGCAGCCACCCTCTTGACCCAGGGCAGCACTTCCTCTTCCAAGCACTTGATGTTGGTCTCCATGTTGCGTGTGAAGCCATGTGTGTATTAATATATATCTATATGTATGATTTTCTTCATACATATTACTTGTTGTTAGATAGGTAAGTAGATAGATAGATTGATAGACAGACAGACAGACAAATATACAACAGGCTTTGTACACTTTTCCTACTTACCTTCTACCAAAGTCACTCATAAGGCTCATGTTGGCCCAGGGTTACAGGAGAAGACATTTGCTCAAGGTGTCATGCAGTAGTCAAGATGAACTCCAAATCTTGTGAATGGGAAGCAAAATTCTCAACCACTGAGCCATGCCTAATCTACATGATCAGTAATTTTTCATAGGCACTCAGTAAAATATTTAGTTTTTACATCAATCACACGAACAAAAGCAAATTATATAACTAACAGTTTCATATAAGTCACTTTGACCTACAATCATTAGATGTACCTTTTTAAGTGTGAAATTATCTTTCGAAAAAGACTACAAAGGCTAAGCTCTGTGACTGCTCAGCATTTTATGAAAGTATTGTATAGAGAAAATTTTCATTTTTGCCAAGAAAAAAATATTTTTATATCTAGGACCTTAACCTATGAGTGAGGAGGCTGTAAGAGGTATCCGTTAAGATTGTTGTTGTTTGTTCCTTCTTGAGCCATGTCTGGCTCATAACGGCCGGTTTCCTGGTTTCAATGGCATATAGGTTCCCCATTTGGACGAGACGCCAGTCCATCACAGGTGAGCTGCTAGATGCCAGAGGAAAGGGTGAGAGAAAATTGTAGCAAAAGAGCCAGCAGAAATTCGACATTACCTTAGGTTAGGTGTTTCGTTTATAAACACACATCACCTGGTCTTAGATTCGAACCCATGATGCCTCAACTGTGAGTTTGCTGCTCTAACAACTAGGCCATGTGCCTCCACATCAGTTAAGTTTAGAACTGATAAATATTAGTTACACTAACACTTAAAAAAAGAGCAGGAGAGGAAGAAAGAAAAGAATGCCAGAGTGCTCCAATTGTCTTTAGAGCTGGGAACTCAATGAATTTGTAAAACAATCAATTGAGCTCAATGAATTTCTGAGACAATCAATATATTTAATTGATAAATAAGTTAAATAAGGGAAAATACAACAATATAATATGGTCAAGTAAATTAAATAATTTTGCAATTTTTCTTTTTTTCAGAATATAGACCTCAACTGCTACCTTGGTGGATGAAAAAAGGTAAACCAGTCTATGACATCTATATCTTTACGCAATTTCAATTACACTCGTACGTACACAATAGTGGGTGCTAGTATAGTATGCGATCTACCACTGTGTCAGACAGGGTTATCTACCTTATCTTTCAGCTATGTCAGAGATTAAAACACTTCAGATATTTCAGAGATCACTTTTTCAGAATCATAGTTTTAGCATCTAACCATGGTCACTCAATGGCCTGAGTGTGTGCTCCACTCACTGGACCCGCATAATGTCGTTGATGGTTCACTGCCAGATGGTGATAACCTATGGCATTTAAATTATTATAAGCGGGTCACTCATCTGAATGAATTAGTGAACCTTTTTCACATTCTCTTTCAATAATCAGGATCAAGCTGTTCCCGTCATGCCATTCCACACAAAAGTATCAACAACCTGAGGCTTGTTTGAGACCAAAATCCCATGGCTGATCAATTCTATGTCCATGGTTCCTGTTGTTTCATTGTTCTGCATCACTGTCTTCGAAGAGAGGAGTGTTGTTGCCATTGAACAGACTGTTGAATAGCAGCCCAGTCAAGATGGTATTTTTTCTTCTCTTACTCTTGTTTTTTGCACACATCTACAAAATGACTTTCTAAAATGAAATTCCATTATGCAGCTGAGGAGTACATTTTCATTGTACCTTCTGTGGTGTTCTCACTACATGAATAAATGGAGCTTGTACGAAACGTACGTACTGCTATAACCTATTGAATTTTTGTTGCTTTTCTTCAAATTTTATTCACCAAATCTCTTGATTTTGTTTTTGGTTTTTACCCTACCAATTTCTGGTGCCTCAAACATTTTAAGTACCACATTTAATCTTTTGATTAAATCTATATATATATATATATATATATATATATATATATATATATATATATAGGTATGTATGTGTGTATATTTCAAGGTGTATGGTGACTTCATTAGTGATGGTGTTACAAAGAATGCAGCCATTGCACACTGTAAAGTGGTTGCTTCGAGCTGAAGAAACCATACCAAAGCAGACTCTGAAACACAATGCAGTTCTTGGATACATCAGCTCCTGCCAAGCTGTCTAACCCATTCTAGCATGGACCATGGCTGTTAATTGATGATGCTTATGATGATGATGGTTTATATATATATTTGCAAATTTGGTATGCAGATTTATAAACAAGTGATAATTGCATATTCGTTAGTAAATCTTTGCTAATTGGATGACATTCTTTTGGATATGTTCTTTGAATATATGTCTTTGTGTTGTTGGAATACTACCATTCCACATATATTTATACGATTTTATTGTTTTCAATCTAGGGATCTTGATTCCAGGAAGTCAACCAGAATGGAAACCTAAACCAGGTATGGATTTATGACTGGTGTTTAACATGCATATACACTAAGTTATACACATATATACAGCCTTAAACAAAACAGTACATATATATACAGGGTGAGGTGAATAAATCATTGTCTAAATCACACAAAAACGAAAATAACACTGACAGCTCATTTTAACAGATATATTTACCAAAATTACATAAAAATATCTTGAAATACTAAAGAATAAATTTATTCAATAAAATCGCCATTGGCTTCAACCACAGCCTCCAAACGACTTCAGAATCTCCAGCAACACTTTTGGACAGTTTCTCTGTTTAAGTTGGTGAATGCTGCCATAATCCTTGCCTTCAGTTCATCTTTGGTGTTACAAAGAGTTTTGTTGGTCTCTCACTCAACTGTGCCCCGCACATAATAATCAAGGGGGTTGCAGTCTGGGGAGTTAGATGGCCAGATGTTAGGAGTGATGTGGTTGCAGAAATTGTCTGACAGCCATGACTGGGTTCTCCTGCATGTGTGCCATGGTGCAGAGTCCTGTTGCTAGACATAGGGTCTTCCAGCAGCCACCCTCTTGACCCAGGGCAGCACTTCCTCTTCCAAGCACTTGATGTTGGTCTCCATGTTGCGTGTGAAGCCATGTGTGTATTAATATATATCTATATGTATGATTTTCTTCATACATATTACTTGTTGTTAGATAGGTAAGTAGATAGATAGATTGATAGACAGACAGACAGACAAATATACAACAGGCTTTGTACACTTTTCCTACTTACCTTCTACCAAAGTCACTCATAAGGCTCATGTTGGCCCAGGGTTACAGGAGAAGACATTTGCTCAAGGTGTCATGCAGTAGTCAAGATGAACTCCAAATCTTGTGAATGGGAAGCAAAATTCTCAACCACTGAGCCATGCCTAATCTACATGATCAGTAATTTTTCATAGGCACTCAGTAAAATATTTAGTTTTTACATCAATCACACGAACAAAAGCAAATTATATAACTAACAGTTTCATATAAGTCACTTTGACCTACAATCATTAGATGTACCTTTTTAAGTGTGAAATTATCTTTCGAAAAAGACTACAAAGGCTAAGCTCTGTGACTGCTCAGCATTTTATGAAAGTATTGTATAGAGAAAATTTTCATTTTTGCCAAGAAAAAAATATTTTTATATCTAGGACCTTAACCTATGAGTGAGGAGGCTGTAAGAGGTATCCGTTAAGATTGTTGTTGTTTGTTCCTTCTTGAGCCATGTCTGGCTCATAACGGCCGGTTTCCTGGTTTCAATGGCATATAGGTTCCCCACTTGGACGAGACGCCAGTCCATCACAGGTGAGCTGCTAGATGCCAGAGGAAAGGGTGAGAGAAAATTGTAGCAAAAGAGCCAGCAGAAATTCGACATTACCTTAGGTTAGGTGTTTCGTTTATAAACACACATCACCTGGTCTTAGATTCGAACCCATGATGCCTCAACTGTGAGTTTGCTGCTCTAACAACTAGGCCATGTGCCTCCACATCAGTTAAGTTTAGAACTGATAAATATTAGTTACACTAACACTTAAAAAAAGAGCAGGAGAGGAAGAAAGAAAAGAATGCCAGAGTGCTCCAATTGTCTTTAGAGCTGGGAACTCAATGAATTTGTAAAACAATCAATTGAGCTCAATGAATTTCTGAGACAATCAATATATTTAATTGATAAATAAGTTAAATAAGGGAAAATACAACAATATAATATGGTCAAGTAAATTAAATAATTTTGCAATTTTTCTTTTTTTCAGAATATAGACCTCAACTGCTACCTTGGTGGATGAAAAAAGGTAAACCAGTCTATGACATCTATATCTTTACGCAATTTCAATTACACTCGTACGTACACAATAGTGGGTGCTAGTATAGTATGTGATCTACCACTGTGTCAGACAGGGTTATCTACCTTATCTTTCAGCTATGTCAGAGATTAAAACACTTCAGATATTTCAGAGATCACTTTTTCAGAATCATAGTTTTAGCATCTAACCATGGTCACTCAATGGCCTGAGTGTGTGCTCCACTCACTGGACCCGCATAATGTCGTTGATGGTTCACTGCCAGATGGTGATAACCTATGGCATTTAAATTATTATAAGCGGGTCACTCATCTGAATGAATTAGTGAACCTTTTTCACATTCTCTTTCAATAATTAGGATCAAGCTGTTCCCGTCATGCCATTCCACACAAAAGTATCAACAGCCTGAGGCTTGTTTGAGACCAAAACCCATGGCTGATCAATTCTATGTCCATGGTTCCTGTTGTTTCATTGTTCTGCATCACTGTCTTCGAAGAGAGAAGTGTTGTTGCCATTGAACAGACTGTTGAATAGCAGCCCAGTCAAGATGGTATTTTTTCTTCTCTTACTCTTGTTTTTGCACATATCTACAAAATGACTTTCTAAAATGAAATTCCATTATGCAGCTGAGGAGTACATTTTCATTGTACCTTCTGTGGTGTTCTCACTACATGAATAAATAGAGCTTGTACGAAACGTACGTACTGCTATAACCTATTGAATTTTTGTTGCTTTTCTTCAAATTTTATTCACCAAATCTCTTGATTTTGTTTTTGGTTTTTACCCTACCAATTTCTGGTGCCTCAAACATTTTAAGTACCACATTTAATCTTTTGATTAAATCTATATATATATATATATATATATATATATATATATATATATAGGTATGTATGTGTGTATATTTCAAGGTGTATGGTGACTTCATTAGTGATGGTGTTACAAAGAATGCAGCCATTGCACACTGTAAAGTGGTTGCTTCGAGCTGAAGAAACCATACCAAAGCAGACTCTGAAACACAATGCAGTTCTTGGATACATCAGCTCCTGCCAAGCTGTCTAACCCATTCTAGCATGGACCATGGCTGTTAATTGATGATGCTTATGATGATGATGGTTTATATATACATTTGCAAATTTGGTATGCAGATTTATAAACAAGTGATAATTGCATATTCGTTAGTAAATCTTTGCTAATTGGATGACATTCTTTTGGATATGTTCTTTGAATATATGTCTTTGTGTTGTTGGAATACTACCATTCCACATATATTTATACGATTTTATTGTTTTCAATCTAGGGATCTTGATTCCAGGAAGTCAACCAGAATGGAAACCTAAACCAGGTATGGATTTATGACTGGTGTTTAACATGCATATACACTAAGTTATACACATATATACAGCCTTAAACAAAACAGTACATATATATACAGGGTGAGGTGAATAAATCATTGTCTAAATCACACAAAAACGAAAATAACACTGACAGCTCATTTTAACAGATATATTTACCAAAATTACATAAAAATATCTTGAAATACTAAAGAATAAATTTATTCAATAAAATCGCCATTGGCTTCAACCACAGCCTCCAAACGACTTCAGAATCTCCAGCAACACTTTTGGACAGTTTCTCTGTTTAAGTTGGTGAATGCTGCCATAATCCTTGCCTTCAGTTCATCTTTGGTGTTACAAAGAGTTTTGTTGGTCTCTCACTCAACTGTGCCCCGCACATAATAATCAAGGGGGTTGCAGTCTGGGGAGTTAGATGGCCAGATGTTAGGAGTGATGTGGTTGCAGAAATTGTCTGACAGCCATGACTGGGTTCTCCTGCATGTGTGCCATGGTGCAGAGTCCTGTTGCTAGACATAGGGTCTTCCAGCAGCCACCCTCTTGACCCAGGGCAGCACTTCCTCTTCCAAGCACTTGATGTTGGTCTCCATGTTGCGTGTGAAGCCATGTGTGTATTAATATATATCTATATGCATGATTTTCTTCATACATATTACTTGTTGTTAGATAGGTAAGTAGATAGATAGATTGATAGACAGACAGACCGACAAATATACAACAGGCTTTGTACACTTTTCCTACTTACCTTCTACCAAAGTCACTCATAAGGCTCATGTTGGCCCAGGGTTACAGGAGAAGACATTTGCTCAAGGTGTCATGCAGTAGTCAAGATGAACTCCAAATCTTGTGAATGGGAAGCAAAATTCTCAACCACTGAGCCATGCCTAATCTACATGATCAGTAATTTTTCATAGGCACTCAGTAAAATATTTAGTTTTTACATCAATCACACGAACAAAAGCAAATTATATAACTAACAGTTTCATATAAGTCACTTTGACCTACAATCATTAGATGTACCTTTTTAAGTGTGAAATTATCTTTCGAAAAAGACTACAAAGGCTAAGCTCTGTGACTGCTCAGCATTTTATGAAAGTATTGTATAGAGAAAATTTTCATTTTTGCCAAGAAAAAAATATTTTTATATCTAGGACCTTAACCTATGAGTGAGGAGGCTGTAAGAGGTATCCGTTAAGATTGTTGTTGTTTGTTCCTTCTTGAGCCATGTCTGGCTCATAACGGCCGGTTTCCTGGTTTCAATGGCATATAGGTTCCCCACTTGGACGAGACGCCAGTCCATCACAGGTGAGCTGCTAGATGCCAGAGGAAAGGGTGAGAGAAAATTGTAGCAAAAGAGCCAGCAGAAATTCGACATTACCTTAGGTTAGGTGTTTCGTTTATAAACACACATCACCTGGTCTTAGATTCGAACCCATGATGCCTCAACTGTGAGTTTGCTGCTCTAACAACTAGGCCATGTGCCTCCACATCAGTTAAGTTTAGAACTGATAAATATTAGTTACACTAACACTTAAAAAAAGAGCAGGAGAGGAAGAAAGAAAAGAATGCCAGAGTGCTCCAATTGTCTTTAGAGCTGGGAACTCAATGAATTTGTAAAACAATCAATTGAGCTCAATGAATTTCTGAGACAATCAATATATTTAATTGATAAATAAGTTAAATAAGGGAAAATACAACAATATAATATGGTCAAGTAAATTAAATAATTTTGCAATTTTTCTTTTTTTCAGAATATAGACCTCAACTGCTACCTTGGTGGATGAAAAAAGGTAAACCAGTCTATGACATCTATATCTTTACGCAATTTCAATTACACTCGTACGTACACAATAGTGGGTGCTAGTATAGTATGCGATCTACCACTGTGTCAGACAGGGTTATCTACCTTATCTTTCAGCTATGTCAGAGATTAAAACACTTCAGATATTTCAGAGATCACTTTTTCAGAATCATAGTTTTAGCATCTAACCATGGTCACTCAATGGCCTGAGTGTGTGCTCCACTCACTGGACCCGCATAATGTCGTTGATGGTTCACTGCCAGATGGTGATAACCTATGGCATTTAAATTATTATAAGCGGGTCACTCATCTGAATGAATTAGTGAACCTTTTTCACATTCTCTTTCAATAATTAGGATCAAGCTGTTCCCGTCATGCCATTCCACACAAAAGTATCAACAACCTGAGGCTTGTTTGAGACCAAAATCCCATGGCTGATCAATTCTATGTCCATGGTTCCTGTTGTTTCATTGTTCTGCATCACTGTCTTCGAAGAGAGGAGTGTTGTTGCCATTGAACAGACTGTTGAATAGCAGCCCAGTCAAGATGGTATTTTTTCTTCTCTTACTCTTGTTTTTTGCACACATCTACAAAATGACTTTCTAAAATGAAATTCCATTATGCAGCTGAGGAGTACATTTTCATTGTACCTTCTGTGGTGTTCTCACTACATGAATAAATGGAGCTTGTACGAAACGTACGTACTGCTATAACCTATTGAATTTTTGTTGCTTTTCTTCAAATTTTATTCACCAAATCTCTTGATTTTGTTTTTGGTTTTTACCCTACCAATTTCTGGTGCCTCAAACATTTTAAGTACCACATTTAATCTTTTGATTAAATCTATATATATATATATATATATATATATATAGGTATGTATGTGTGTATATTTCAAGGTGTATGGTGACTTCATTAGTGATGGTGTTACAAAGAATGCAGCCATTGCACACTGTAAAGTGGTTGCTTCGAGCTGAAGAAACCATACCAAAGCAGACTCTGAAACACAATGCAGTTCTTGGATACATCAGCTCCTGCCAAGCTGTCTAACCCATTCTAGCATGGACCATGGCTGTTAATTGATGATGCTTATGATGATGATGGTTTATATATATATTTGCAAATTTGGTATGCAGATTTATAAACAAGTGATAATTGCATATTCGTTAGTAAATCTTTGCTAATTGGATGACATTCTTTTGGATATGTTCTTTGAATATATGTCTTTGTGTTGTTGGAATACTACCATTCCACATATATTTATACGATTTTATTGTTTTCAATCTAGGGATCTTGATTCCAGGAAGTCAACCAGAATGGAAACCTAAACCAGGTATGGATTTATGACTGGTGTTTAACATGCATATACACTAAGTTATACACATATATACAGCCTTAAACAAAACAGTACATATATATACAGGGTGAGGTGAATAAATCATTGTCTAAATTACACAAAAACGAAAATAACACTGACAGCTCATTTTAACAGATATATTTACCAAAATTACATAAAAATATCTTGAAATACTAAAGAATAAATTTATTCAATAAAATCGCCATTGGCTTCAACCACAGCCTCCAAACGACTTCAGAATCTCCAGCAACACTTTTGGACAGTTTCTCTGTTTAAGTTGGTGAATGCTGCCATAATCCTTGCCTTCAGTTCATCTTTGGTGTTACAAAGAGTTTTGTTGGTCTCTCACTCAACTGTGCCCCGCACATAATAATCAAGGGGGTTGCAGTCTGGGGAGTTAGATGGCCAGATGTTAGGAGTGATGTGGTTGCAGAAATTGTCTGACAGCCATGACTGGGTTCTCCTGCATGTGTGCCATGGTGCAGAGTCCTGTTGCTAGACATAGGGTCTTCCAGCAGCCACCCTCTTGACCCAGGGCAGCACTTCCTCTTCCAAGCACTTGATGTTGGTCTCCATGTTGCGTGTGAAGCCATGTGTGTATTAATATATATCTATATGTATGATTTTCTTCATACATATTACTTGTTGTTAGATAGGTAAGTAGATAGATAGATTGATAGACAGACAGACAGACAAATATACAACAGGCTTTGTACACTTTTCCTACTTACCTTCTACCAAAGTCACTCATAAGGCTCATGTTGGCCCAGGGTTACAGGAGAAGACATTTGCTCAAGGTGTCATGCAGTAGTCAAGATGAACTCCAAATCTTGTGAATGGGAAGCAAAATTCTCAACCACTGAGCCATGCCTAATCTACATGATCAGTAATTTTTCATAGGCACTCAGTAAAATATTTAGTTTTTACATCAATCACACGAACAAAAGCAAATTATATAACTAACAGTTTCATATAAGTCACTTTGACCTACAATCATTAGATGTACCTTTTTAAGTGTGAAATTATCTTTCGAAAAAGACTACAAAGGCTAAGCTCTGTGACTGCTCAGCATTTTATGAAAGTATTGTATAGAGAAAATTTTCATTTTTGCCAAGAAAAAAATATTTTTATATCTAGGACCTTAACCTATGAGTGAGGAGGCTGTAAGAGGTATCCGTTAAGATTGTTGTTGTTTGTTCCTTCTTGAGCCATGTCTGGCTCATAACGGCCGGTTTCCTGGTTTCAATGGCATATAGGTTCCCCACTTGGACGAGACGCCAGTCCATCACAGGTGAGCTGCTAGATGCCAGAGGAAAGGGTGAGAGAAAATTGTAGCAAAAGAGCCAGCAGAAATTCGACATTACCTTAGGTTAGGTGTTTCGTTTATAAACACACATCACCTGGTCTTAGATTCGAACCCATGATGCCTCAACTGTGAGTTTGCTGCTCTAACAACTAGGCCATGTGCCTCCACATCAGTTAAGTTTAGAACTGATAAATATTAGTTACACTAACACTTAAAAAAAGAGCAGGAGAGGAAGAAAGAAAAGAATGCCAGAGTGCTCCAATTGTCTTTAGAGCTGGGAACTCAATGAATTTGTAAAACAATCAATTGAGCTCAATGAATTTCTGAGACAATCAATATATTTAATTGATAAATAAGTTAAATAAGGGAAAATACAACAATATAATATGGTCAAGTAAATTAAATAATTTTGCAATTTTTCTTTTTTTCAGAATATAGACCTCAACTGCTACCTTGGTGGATGAAAAAAGGTAAACCAGTCTATGACATCTATATCTTTACGCAATTTCAATTACACTCGTACGTACACAATAGTGGGTGCTATTATAGTATGCGATCTACCACTGTGTCAGACAGGGTTATCTACCTTATCTTTCAGCTATGTCAGAGATTAAAACACTTCAGATATTTCAGAGATCACTTTTTCAGAATCATAGTTTTAGCATCTAACCATGGTCACTCAATGGCCTGAGTGTGTGCTCCACTCACTGGACCCGCATAATGTCGTTGATGGTTCACTGCCAGATGGTGATAACCTATGGCATTTAAATTATTATAAGCAGGTCACTCATCTGAATGAATTAGTGAACCTTTTTCACATTCTCTTTCAATAATTAGGATCAAGCTGTTCCCGTCATGCCATTCCACACAAAAGTATCAACAACCTGAGGCTTGTTTGAGACCAAAATCCCATGGCTGATCAATTCTATGTCCATGGTTCCTGTTGTTTCATTGTTCTGCATCACTGTCTTCGAAGAGAGGAGTGTTGTTGCCATTGAACAGACTGTTGAATAGCAGCCCAGTCAAGATGGTATTTTTTCTTCTCTTACTCTTGTTTTTTGCACACATCTACAAAATGACTTTCTAAAATGAAATTCCATTATGCAGCTGAGGAGTACATTTTCATTGTACCTTCTGTGGTGTTCTCACTACATGAATAAATGGAGCTTGTACGAAACGTACGTACTGCTATAACCTATTGAATTTTTGTTGCTTTTCTTCAAATTTTATTCACCAAATCTCTTGATTTTGTTTTTGGTTTTTACCCTACCAATTTCTGGTGCCTCAAACATTTTAAGTACCACATTTAATCTTTTGATTAAATCTATATATATATATATATATATATATATATAGGTATGTATGTGTGTATATTTCAAGGTGTATGGTGACTTCATTAGTGATGGTGTTACAAAGAATGCAGCCATTGCACACTGTAAAGTGGTTGCTTCGAGCTGAAGAAACCATACCAAAGCAGACTCTGAAACACAATGCAGTTCTTGGATACATCAGCTCCTGCCAAGCTGTCTAACCCATTCTAGCATGGACCATGGCTGTTAATTGATGATGCTTATGATGATGATGGTTTATATATATATTTGCAAATTTGGTATGCAGATTTATAAACAAGTGATAATTGCATATTCGTTAGTAAATCTTTGCTAATTGGATGACATTCTTTTGGATATGTTCTTTGAATATATGTCTTTGTGTTGTTGGAATACTACCATTCCACATATATTTATACGATTTTATTGTTTTCAATCTAGGGATCTTGATTCCAGGAAGTCAACCAGAATGGAAACCTAAACCAGGTATGGATTTATGACTGGTGTTTAACATGCATATACACTAAGTTATACACATATATACAGCCTTAAACAAAACAGTACATATATATACAGGGTGAGGTGAATAAATCATTGTCTAAATTACACAAAAACGAAAATAACACTGACAGCTCATTTTAACAGATATATTTACCAAAATTACATAAAAATATCTTGAAATACTAAAGAATAAATTTATTCAATAAAATCGCCATTGGCTTCAACCACAGCCTCCAAACGACTTCAGAATCTCCAGCAACACTTTTGGACAGTTTCTCTGTTTAAGTTGGTGAATGCTGCCATAATCCTTGCCTTCAGTTCATCTTTGGTGTTACAAAGAGTTTTGTTGGTCTCTCACTCAACTGTGCCCCGCACATAATAATCAAGGGGGTTGCAGTCTGGGGAGTTAGATGGCCAGATGTTAGGAGTGATGTGGTTGCAGAAATTGTCTGACAGCCATGACTGGGTTCTCCTGCATGTGTGCCATGGTGCAGAGTCCTGTTGCTAGACATAGGGTCTTCCAGCAGCCACCGTCTTGACCCAGGGCAGCACTTCCTCTTCCAGGCACTTGATGTAGGTCTCCATGTTGCGTGTGAAGCCATGTGTGTATTAATATATATCTATATGTATGATTTTCTTCATACATATTACTTGTTGTTAGATAGGTAAGTAGATAGATAGATTGATAGACAGACAGACAGACAAATATACAACAGGCTTTGTACACTTTTCCTACTTACCTTCTACCAAAGTCACTCATAAGGCTCATGTTGGCCCAGGGTTACAGGAGAAGACATTTGCTCAAGGTGTCATGCAGTAGTCAAGATGAACTCCAAATCTTGTGAATGGGAAGCAAAATTCTCAACCACTGAGCCATGCCTAATCTACATGATCAGTAATTTTTCATAGGCACTCAGTAAAATATTTAGTTTTTACATCAATCACACGAACAAAAGCAAATTATATAACTAACAGTTTCATATAAGTCACTTTGACCTACAATCATTAGATGTACCTTTTTAAGTGTGAAATTATCTTTCGAAAAAGACTACAAAGGCTAAGCTCTGTGACTGCTCAGCATTTTATGAAAGTATTGTATAGAGAAAATTTTCATTTTTGCCAAGAAAAAAATATTTTTATATCTAGGACCTTAACCTATGAGTGAGGAGGCTGTAAGAGGTATCCGTTAAGATTGTTGTTGTTTGTTCCTTCTTGAGCCATGTCTGGCTCATAACGGCCGGTTTCCTGGTTTCAATGGCATATAGGTTCCCCACTTGGACGAGACGCCAGTCCATCACAGGTGAGCTGCTAGATGCCAGAGGAAAGGGTGAGAGAAAATTGTAGCAAAAGAGCCAGCAGAAATTCGACATTACCTTAGGTTAGGTGTTTCGTTTATAAACACACATCACCTGGTCTTAGATTCGAACCCATGATGCCTCAACTGTGAGTTTGCTGCTCTAACAACTAGGCCATGTGCCTCCACATCAGTTAAGTTTAGAACTGATAAATATTAGTTACACTAACACTTAAAAAAAGAGCAGGAGAGGAAGAAAGAAAAGAATGCCAGAGTGCTCCAATTGTCTTTAGAGCTGGGAACTCAATGAATTTGTAAAACAATCAATTGAGCTCAATGAATTTCTGAGACAATCAATATATTTAATTGATAAATAAGTTAAATAAGGGAAAATACAACAATATAATATGGTCAAGTAAATTAAATAATTTTGCAATTTTTCTTTTTTTCAGAATATAGACCTCAACTGCTACCTTGGTGGATGAAAAAAGGTAAACCAGTCTATGACATCTATATCTTTACGCAATTTCAATTACACTCGTACGTACACAATAGTGGGTGCTAGTATAGTATGCGATCTACCACTGTGTCAGACAGGGTTATCTACCTTATCTTTCAGCTATGTCAGAGATTAAAACACTTCAGATATTTCAGAGATCACTTTTTCAGAATCATAGTTTTAGCATCTAACCATGGTCACTCAATGGCCTGAGTGTGTGCTCCACTCACTGGACCCGCATAATGTCGTTGATGGTTCACTGCCAGATGGTGATAACCTATGGCATTTAAATTATTATAAGCGGGTCACTCATCTGAATGAATTAGTGAACCTTTTTCACATTCTCTTTCAATAATTAGGATCAAGCTGTTCCCGTCATGCCATTCCACACAAAAGTATCAACAACCTGAGGCTTGTTTGAGACCAAAATCCCATGGCTGATCAATTCTATGTCCATGGTTCCTGTTGTTTCATTGTTCTGCATCACTGTCTTCGAAGAGAGGAGTGTTGTTGCCATTGAACAGACTGTTGAATAGCAGCCCAGTCAAGATGGTATTTTTTCTTCTCTTACTCTTGTTTTTTGCACACATCTACAAAATGACTTTCTAAAATGAAATTCCATTATGCAGCTGAGGAGTACATTTTCATTGTACCTTCTGTGGTGTTCTCACTACATGAATAAATGGAGCTTGTACGAAACGTACGTACTGCTATAACCTATTGAATTTTTGTTGCTTTTCTTCAAATTTTATTCACCAAATCTCTTGATTTTGTTTTTGGTTTTTACCCTACCAATTTCTGGTGCCTCAAACATTTTAAGTACCACATTTAATCTTTTGATTAAATCTATATATATATATATATATATATATATATAGGTATGTATGTGTGTATATTTCAAGGTGTATGGTGACTTCATTAGTGATGGTGTTACAAAGAATGCAGCCATTGCACACTGTAAAGTGGTTGCTTCGAGCTGAAGAAACCATACCAAAGCAGACTCTGAAACACAATGCAGTTCTTGGATACATCAGCTCCTGCCAAGCTGTCTAACCCATTCTAGCATGGACCATGGCTGTTAATTGATGATGCTTATGATGATGATGGTTTATATATATATTTGCAAATTTGGTATGCAGATTTATAAACAAGTGATAATTGCATATTCGTTAGTAAATCTTTGCTAATTGGATGACATTCTTTTGGATATGTTCTTTGAATATATGTCTTTGTGTTGTTGGAATACTACCATTCCACATATATTTATACGATTTTATTGTTTTCAATCTAGGGATCTTGATTCCAGGAAGTCAACCAGAATGGAAACCTAAACCAGGTATGGATTTATGACTGGTGTTTAACATGCATATACACTAAGTTATACACATATATACAGCCTTAAACAAAACAGTACATATATATACAGGGTGAGGTGAATAAATCATTGTCTAAATTACACAAAAACGAAAATAACACTGACAGCTCATTTTAACAGATATATTTACCAAAATTACATAAAAATATCTTGAAATACTAAAGAATAAATTTATTCAATAAAATCGCCATTGGCTTCAACCACAGCCTCCAAACGACTTCAGAATCTCCAGCAACACTTTTGGACAGTTTCTCTGTTTAAGTTGGTGAATGCTGCCATAATCCTTGCCTTCAGTTCATCTTTGGTGTTACAAAGAGTTTTGTTGGTCTCTCACTCAACTGTGCCCCGCACATAATAATCAAGGGGGTTGCAGTCTGGGGAGTTAGATGGCCAGATGTTAGGAGTGATGTGGTTGCAGAAATTGTCTGACAGCCATGACTGGGTTCTCCTGCATGTGTGCCATGGTGCAGAGTCCTGTTGCTAGACATAGGGTCTTCCAGCAGCCACCCTCTTGACCCAGGGCAGCACTTCCTCTTCCAAGCACTTGATGTTGGTCTCCATGTTGCGTGTGAAGCCATGTGTGTATTAATATATATCTATATGTATGATTTTCTTCATACATATTACTTGTTGTTAGATAGGTAAGTAGATAGATAGATTGATAGACAGACAGACAGACAAATATACAACAGGCTTTGTACACTTTTCCTACTTACCTTCTACCAAAGTCACTCATAAGGCTCATGTTGGCCCAGGGTTACAGGAGAAGACATTTGCTCAAGGTGTCATGCAGTAGTCAAGATGAACTCCAAATCTTGTGAATGGGAAGCAAAATTCTCAACCACTGAGCCATGCCTAATCTACATGATCAGTAATTTTTCATAGGCACTCAGTAAAATATTTAGTTTTTACATCAATCACACGAACAAAAGCAAATTATATAACTAACAGTTTCATATAAGTCACTTTGACCTACAATCATTAGATGTACCTTTTTAAGTGTGAAATTATCTTTCGAAAAAGACTACAAAGGCTAAGCTCTGTGACTGCTCAGCATTTTATGAAAGTATTGTATAGAGAAAATTTTCATTTTTGCCAAGAAAAAAATATTTTTATATCTAGGACCTTAACCTATGAGTGAGGAGGCTGTAAGAGGTATCCGTTAAGATTGTTGTTGTTTGTTCCTTCTTGAGCCATGTCTGGCTCATAACGGCCGGTTTCCTGGTTTCAATGGCATATAGGTTCCCCATTTGGACGAGACGCCAGTCCATCACAGGTGAGCTGCTAGATGCCAGAGGAAAGGGTGAGAGAAAATTGTAGCAAAAGAGCCAGCAGAAATTCGACATTACCTTAGGTTAGGTGTTTCGTTTATAAACACACATCACCTGGTCTTAGATTCGAACCCATGATGCCTCAACTGTGAGTCTGCTGCTCTAACAACTAGGCCATGTGCCTCTACATCAGTTAAGTTTAGAACTGATAAATATTAGTTACACTAACACTTAAAAAAAGAGCAGGAGAGGAAGAAAGAAAAGAATGCCAGAGTGCTCCAATTGTCTTTAGAGCTGGGAACTCAATGAATTTGTAAAACAATCAATTGAGCTCAATGAATTTCTGAGACAATCAATATATTTAATTGATAAATAAGTTAAATATTGGAAAATACAACAATATAATATGGTCAAGTAAATTAAATAATTTTGCAATTTTTCTTTTTTTCAGAATATAGACCTCAACTGCCACCTTGGTGGATGAAAAAAGGTAAACCAGTCTATGACATCTATATCTTTACACAATTTCAATTACACTCGTATGTACACAATAGCATTTATAACATATCTGTGTGTTTGTGTGTGTACATGATGTGTATATCATCATAATACATACATACTTTTATGGTATATTTTGTAAAGAACGTAGCAGAGTACAGAGTAAAGCTCATTCACTTTCAGATTTACCCTGTGCTATCCACTTGTAGTATTAAACGTACTTCCAGTTTTACATTTGGACGTCTGTCAAATGTGAATAGGTAATTGAAAAAATTGGATTCAACAAGAAGGCGTACAGTTGGACATTAATTTTTCATCATTACAATTATTTCCATGCAACGTTGTTCTCCAGGTGTGCATGTATTTGATTATATATATTGTAAGGTGCATGGTGACTTCATTAGTGATGGTATTACAATAAAATGCAGCCATTATGCACAGTAAAGTGGTTGCTTCCAGCTGTAGAAACCATGCCAAAGTAGACTCTGGGATACGATGCAGTTCTTCAACACATCATTTACTATCAAGCTGTCTAACCCATACCAGCATGGATCATAGATGTTAATTGATGATGCTGATGATGATGATGGTTATATATATATATATATTATAATAATAATAATAATAATAATAATAATAATTTATCAATCTTTGTTTGTCTTAATAACTGACAAGTTGCCAGAGCAGATTTCCACCCCGACATTCGAAACTCGGAGTTTTATTATGGCAACTGAATAATTGTCATATATTATATTACAGTATTCAGATTTATCAACAAGTAACAATTGCATGTTCATTAGTAAATCTTTGCTAATTGGATGACAATCTTTTGGATATGTTCTTTGAATATATGTCTTTGTGTTATTGGAATACTACCATTCCACATATATTTATACGATTTTATTGTTTTCAATCTAGGGATCTTGATTCCAGGAAGTCAACCAGAATGGAAACCTAAACCAGGTATGGATTTATAAATGGTGTTTAACATGCATATACACTAACCTATACAGACACATATACAGCCTTAAACAAAGCAATACACACACACACATACACATACACATACACACACATATACACATGCGTTTGAGTGTGCAATGCAATGCTTATACCATGGTGTAGAACTCAATATACGTATGTTTCTGAATGAAGTATTAGTCAAGTACAGAGCGGTAATAAGAAAAGACATGGCAAAGGAATATCAGATTATTTTATGAATTTCATTAGCTCACAGCTATTTTCACTATAAGATACGGCAGAGACATCGTTGAGTGCCTGAATAACACTTTGCTGTTTCACTTCATGTTTGAAGCTCTGATGAAGCTGCATGTGTCTTCTACTATAGTCTAAGGCCGACCAGAGCCTCGTGATTGGATTTGGTAGATGGAAACTGAAAGAAGCTTGTCATACACACACATATGTATTTATGTATGTATGTATGTATGTGTGTATGTATGTATATATTTGTGTATTTCTGTTTGTTCCCCTGTCATCACTTGATGGAGTGCTTATGTCTTTGTAACTTAGAGATTCGACAAAAGAGACTTATAGAATTAAGTCCTGGGGTTGATTTCTTCGACTAAAAACCATTTAAGGTGATGCTCCAGCATGGCCGCAATCAAATGACTGAAACATGTAAAAGAATAAAAGAACAGAAAAGCATTTAAAGAAAGAAAGGAAAGCCAGAGTACTCCAGTTCTTTTAAGAGTGCAGAGTTCAATGAATTTCTAAGACAATATGTTTTGGAGTAAAGATTGTCTGCTAACATAATTTGTCTAAACCAGGACTGCCATGTTATGTTGGCAAACAATCTTTACTCCAAAGTACTGTTGCTGAATATCTCTCATTGTCAGATTTACAAATAGTAATTTTCTAACAATATGTTTTATCGATAAATAAATTAATGGAAAATACAACAATATGATGTGGTCAAGTAAATTAAATAATTTTCCTTTTTTTCTTTTTTTCAGAATATAGACCTCAACTGCCACCTTGGTGGATGAGAACAGGTAAACTAGTCTATGACATCTTTATCATTGCACTATTTCAGTTACACTCATATATACACAATAATGTTTATAATATCTCTGTGTGTCTTAAGGTGGGGGGAGCTGGCAGAGTGGTTAGCATGCCAGGCGAAATGCTGAGCAGTATTTCGTCTGCCTTACGTTCTGAGTTCAAACTCCGCCGCAGTTGACTTTGCCTTTCATCCTTTCAGGGTTGATAAATTAAGTACCAGTTGCGTACTGGGGTTGATCTAATTGATTGGCCCCCTGCCCCAAAATTTCAGGCCTTGTGCCTAGAGTAGAAAAGAATATCAATGTGTGTGTGTGTGTGTGTTTAAAGTTTTGTAAGTGTTATACAGGAAATCTTGTAACTTTTCAGCCAATGAAAAAGAATACATTAATCCCTCAACTATCACGGGTGTTACATTCAACCCCCGCCTCCCCCACGATAGGTGAAAATCTGCAAAGTAGAAACAGTACTATGCTGTATATTTTTTTTGATTATTTTCATAATTTGTATATATTTATTTTATTATAAATGCAAAACAACACCACAGAGGAATTGGCGTAAGCTGAAATAATAAACCACGATAGGTGAACCGCGATAGGTGAACTGTGATATGGCAAGGGATTACTGTAAACACATGTATTGAGTTCTATTTCTCATGTTTGTTCCACTAAACCTCCCTCTTTCAGTCTCTCTTTCCCTCTCGCTCTCTCTCTCTCTCTATCTATCTATGTATATATAAAGTAGCTGAGTTCCTTTTGAGCATTGAGCCTCATGGAGGCAAGCAGCTGAGTTCCTTTCGAGTGTTGGGCCTCATGGAGGCAATGACTAAAACCTTTGGCATTATGTCGTGCTTGAGAAGAGGCCCCATCAAGCTGAGCAAAATCACAGTCGTGGCAGATACTGGTGTCACGCAAATGGCACCAGTGCCAGTGGCACATAAAAGCACCCATTACATTCTCTGGGTGGTTGACATTTGGAAAGACATCCAAAGCATACCAAATCAGAGTGGAGTCTGGTGCAGCCTTCCAACTTGCCTGCCTCGGTCAAACTGTCCAACCCATGCCAGCATGGACAATGGACGTTAAATCATGGTGATCATGATAGAGAGAGAGAGAGAGAGAGAGAGAGAGAGAGAGAGAGAGAGAGAGAGCGAGAGTGATATGCACAGACACCCAATGCAACTTATATCTCTATAGCAGTAATTTAGTGGTATTTCTGCAGCAACTACTCCAAATCCTATTGAAGACAGACACCCTTAAATATCATCATCATCATCACGGCATGGCTTGAGTGGTTTGATGGGTCTGATGAGGGGGGAGAACTGTGTCATGCACCAAGGTCTACTCTGTGATACAATCATTAGTGATGACTGCTTCGTAACCGAACTGAGAATTTAGGAGAGAACGAGCAATGAAATGTGTGTGTGTGCATGTATGAATATCTTCATCACCATCATCATCATCATCATGACCAAATGTGTGTGTGTGTGTATATATATATATGCATGTGTGTGTGTGTGTGTGTGTGTATATATATGCTAATTAGATGACATTCTTTTGGATATGTTGTTGGAATACTACCATTCTACATACATATATTTACAAGATTTTATTGTTTTCACTCTAGGGATCATCAATTCAAAAGTTAAATCAGGATGGAAACCTAAACCAGGTATGGATTTAATAAATGGTATTTAACATGCATATACACTAACCTACACAGACATATATAGCCTTAAACAATACATATGCACACATATATGTGTGTGTATTTATTTATATATATATATATATATATTTATATTCTTTTTTTCTTTTATTCTTTTACTTGTTTCAGTCATTTGACTGGCCATGCTGGAGCACCACCTTTAGTTGAACAAATCGACCCCTGAATGTGATAAAGTGTAGAATTAGATTATTATCCTGCTTCCAGCTTCAGTGTTGCTGCCAGGATTTGAAAAATAGGGCAAATTTTTTCCCTTTATTTTGTGATTTAGGGGGGACTTTTGAAAAACAAGGGGAAATTTGCGGTGGTGTTCAGTGAGCAAATTAAACACACTACCTAGCAGTGGCTAAAATGTGAACTGATCAAGATTATGTATAAATTTTCTTTTTTTTTTTTGTTTGTTTCCTTTTACATACTACTAAAATAATGTCTAAAAAATTTCTGAAGCAGCACTCCCATTAATTTTATCTACAAGCCATCACTGGTTTCACATACTCTCAAACATCTTTAAAAATCCTCTAACAACATAACAAATGAACAGCCTTATCTATTTTAATAAATCTAGAAGGAATTGCCAAATTAAAAACACACCTCTTACCTTCTCAGCAAAAATAACCAACAGAGAGGCTGACAAACAACAGCCAATCAACAAATGCAAAACACAAACCAGTGAATAAAAAAAGGTGTGAAGCCATATCCACATCGACAAATGTGAATATAAGTTGTAATAGTTCCTACCCAAAGATTGCAGTGGCATGAAACTCAAGTCATGGGATATGAAATGAAAATTCAGTTTCAATAAACTATAAGCTGTACAATGTGTTGAGCACTCCTCTCACATTTGACACAATTCAATACTTGAATAAACAATGTATGTGTGTGTGTATAAAACAGAAAAGAGTTGAACATGTATAAGACATGTATGAGCACTCAGTAGCAGATTTGGAGCATTTAATGTATTGTAGTTAGTTTTTGAAATTCCATGTAGCCATAGCCTGTGTCTTCTAGTTCTGCAAGAGTTGCACAGTACTTGTCTTGTGAGAAACTGAAAGTTGTGTAAAATGTTTGCTTGGAGACAACTCAGATATATGTCCTGAGGAATTATTTCCCTTTGCTTAGAGAAGTTTTTTTTTCCTGTATTAAAAACAATGCATTTAGATATTTACTGGAATAGCACAGTGTTGTCTATTGGTGTAATTTCGTCTATAATGTCATGTGGCCTAACATGTGGATATGACATACAATTGTTATTCATACTGTCACGTGACATGTTCACTGGGGGAATGCAGCCTTTTTTTTTGGTGCAGTTATACATACTGTCATAGAAGGTATGATAATACATGGATCTTATGGAGAACTAAATTTTATGCTTAATATTTTGACCACCATCAACCAATCAAATTGTAGCTTGGCTGATGGTAATTTAAAGCCATAATCTCTCCTTAAAAAAGGAGTCAATTTTCAAACTCCAGTAGAGTTTCTTTTGAAAATCATGAAATTGTGAAACTAGTTAAATAAATGTAAACAAATCTTAAAGATTCCAAGTGCATTTTCATTTTATATATAGACAGATAGATAAATATAGACAGATATATATGCTATTCTCATCAAAAATTAAGACAAGTACTAATATTCCTATCTTGGTATTCACATCCTGAATGGTGATATGCAGTGTACACTTGGACAATTGTAAAGATTTCTCTTGTCATGAAACCATTGGTAGACTTGTTAACACACAAATAAAGTATTTACACACATGATCTCTTTGTATATGTGTGTGTGTAAGATTTGTTGAATGCAAATATGAGAGAATATGAGACATTCTCCAGAAATAATTTGGCCTCTTTTAATGAATTACATAACTATCCTAACATTTGAACCCCAATAATTAGAATGAGAAACTAAAGTATTAATATATTAAAGTAATTGTATTGAAGGAATTCATTTTGGAATTTAACTTTTCAGAATACAAACCAACGTTTCCAATACCAGAGAATTGGTTGAGAGGTAAAGAAAATTTTTGATTTGTTTAACTTTACACACATGCACACACACACACACACACACACACACACACACACACACACATGTGTGAATATATATATATGTGTGTGTGTGTGTGTGTGTGTGTGTGTGTGTGTGTGTGTGTGAAGGGTGCTGGCCTGATGGTTAAGGTGTTGCACTTACAATCACAATATTGTGATTTCAATCCCTAGACCGGGTGGTGCATTGTGTTCTTGAGCAAAGCACTTCATTTCTCACTGTTCTGCGATTACTTTGGCACATGGAACCTGACGCATGGCACACCATGCCCCTGTTGATGGAGAGAGTGAACTAATGTACAGCACAAATATTTGTTTATTATAAACAAATCATTTATGCAGGTCGTTCTGCAAAAGCTGAATGCTCATATGTTATCCTTGATGGGAGAGTCCATCATATATATATATATATATCATCATCATCATCATCATCATCCTTTAATGTCTGCTTTCCTTGCTGGCATGGGTTGGACGGTTTGACTGAAAACTGGTAAGCCAGTGGAGCTGCATCAAGTTCCAATCTGATTTGGCAAGGTTTCTACAGCTGGATGCCCTTCCTAACACCAACCACTCTGAGAGTGTAGTAGGTGCTTTTTATGTGCCACCTGTACTGGCCACAACTACAGTCTCATTTGACTTGACAGGTCAACACAAGTACAGTATATCACCAAGGGTCTCAGTCACCTGTCACTGCCTCCATGAGGCCCAACACTCAAACGATGCTTTTTGCGTGCCACCGGCATGGGTGCCATTCAGATGACACTGGCATCAGCCACAACTACGATTTCACTCATTTCAACAGGTCTTCACAAGCTTGGCATATTACTCAACGATAGAAAGGTACTTTTAATGGGCCAGTTATGCTACACTGGCATTGGCCACAACTACGATCTCATGACTATGATATATATATATATATATATATATATATATATATATAAGTCTCTATTGATTCATCATAAGCTATAATTTACAGGACTACAGGACTCAATACAACTGTAGTGTATTCATTAATAACTGAAAGGCTCTGAGTTACTCATTTCTGATCATCTCCTGGTAAACTAAGCCTGCTTTTCTTTTGAAATATTCAATGTTGGAATATTTTTTTAAAATATGAAATGTGAAATACAAATTATCATTATGCTTATCATTATGTGCTTTCCAACATTAATAAAATGGAGTACCAGTTATGTACTGGGGTTGTCAGTATTGACTAAGTGCTTCACTTCAAACATTGCTTGCTTTGTGTATAAATTAGATACAGTTATGTTTACATGATGGTCTGAAATGATTTAACAATTGATTTACATGTGTTAATT
Organism: Octopus bimaculoides; assembly: GCF_046866305.1. NCBI lineage: Eukaryota > Metazoa > Mollusca > Cephalopoda > Octopoda > Octopodidae > Octopus > Octopus bimaculoides. The sequence goes on along the minus strand of NC_142928.1, from coordinate 2,981,536 downwards.
AAATAGCTGATTAGCTAATTGTTTTACCTTTTAAATTTCTTTAGGGAGATATTATCCGAAAAGTGAACCAGAATGGAGACCAAGAATAGGTATGTATACAAAGTTCTAAAATACTCACCAGCATATACACACACACATATAGAGAGATTGATAGATACATATGTATATATATAAGTAAATATATAAATATAAATATATGTATGTGTGTGTGTGTGTGTATATATATATATATATATATATATATATATATATATATACATATTATTAAAGTTAGATAAAGCCAGTTTATGGGACTATCTTAGGTTTTGCATCCATAAAGGGCTTTATGGTGTATCAGCAGATCCCAAAACCTGTTGGCTAAGGGCCTCTCTAGCAAGTGGCCTCTCTAGAATATGGAGGAAGAAAGGACCCCGTATTTATATATTTATATATCATAATTTAACATCTCTTTTTCGATGCTGTCATGGGTTGGATGGCTCAACATGAACTGATGAGTCAGAAGACTGCACCAAACTCCAATGCCTACTTTGGCACGGTCTCTACTGCTGGATTCCCTTCCTAATGCCAACCACTTCACAGAATGTTCAGGGTTTTTTTGTCATGGCATCAGCACTGCTGAGGTCACCAAATGCCTAGAAGACAAGACACCTCGACTGAGTGGGGAACCAAGGTAGAATTGGGATAAAGGAGTGCAGACTGATCTCAGGGCGGCAAGCTGACAGAATCGTTAGCACGCCAGGTGAAATGCTTAGCGGTATTTCATCTGCTGTTACGTTCTGAGTTCAAATTCCGCCGAGGTCGACTTTGCCTTTCATCCTTTCAGGGTCAATTAAATAAGTACCAGTTACACATTGGGGTTGATGTAGTCAATTTAATCTTTTGTCTGTCCTTGTTTGTCCTCTCTATGTTTAGCCCCCTGTGGGCCAATAAAGAAATCAATATAATGTATCTCACATAAGAGTTGACAAAGAATGAGGTTTGTCCTTAATTGACAATAAGCTGTATTGAAGAAGACCTGACCAGTCATGCAAGCACGATGAATCTGAATTGGGTACAGTATTAAAGGATATGGAAGTATAATGGTTGTGGTAGTGGTGGTGGTGGGGGGGGGGGGGGTTGAAAACATGGCTCCCTCATCTGGAAAGAGTGAGATATATATTATACTAGCAGAGGCACCCGGCGTTGCTCAGGAATGAAATTGTTGTTTATATACTTGAAGAAAAAAAGGCAAAATATGCTGTATAGAAATTTGAGAGGACATTCTGTAGATGGACTCTCAGATGAATGATGGCTGGGCACCTCTCATGAATGGGGAAAATTGAAGATGTGCCAAAAAGATGGTACTTGGAAACTTTTACGAAAATTAAAATGGGGGTTAAATGAAAAAAATGATTTACGTGAATATCCTCACAAGAGTAATTGAAATAAATGGCGATTGTGGAACCCCCCACGCACGCACGCATGCATACACACGTGTGTCTTTGTAAATATGTTTGTATACATTTATGTATGTGTGTGAGTGAGAGAGAGAGGTTTGTTGTCATGTATACGTACATGCATAACTATACATAGATCTTTGGATGTATGCATATGACAACACAGCCCTTGACTCACTCACACTCTGTCTCTTACAAACACGCACGCGCGCGCATACACACGTGTGTCTTTGTAAATATGTTTGTATACATTTATGTATGTGTGTGTTTGTAAGAGACAGAGTGTGAGTGAGTGAAGGGGTGTGTGTGTGCGTGTGTATGTGTGTGAGACAGAGTGAGAGAGCGGTGTGTATGTAGTATTTACTTTCTCTCTCTCTCTCTCATACACACGAACACACACGCGAACACACAAAATAGAGAGTGAAGCTTTTTGCCGTTGTTACGTCAATACCGGAAGTTGACATTGAGGAACCTTTTTAAAGAAGTGAATCTTAAATATAAAGCAATATTATTTATTTTTAATTAAAAAAATCAAATGAAGAGCCTTAGACTTGTCCGAGGTCAAATTATTCACGCATCACAAGTATGGAAGCATTTGGTGAAGTCGATTTCACGTGAAAAGCGATTACACACACATCTCTGTTTTATATATAGTATAGATATAGATATATAGCATCATGCCTGAAACTCAGAGTACCAACGAATTTGAATCAAACTGTTTTGATCCATATATATATATATATATATATATATATATATATATATATATATATATATATACACAATATATATATATATATATATATATATACACACACACACACATATATATATAGGCTACCTAAAGTTTTTATTCTAAGAATGCCACTCACAAGGCCTGGAGCTTTAGTAGAAGGTGCTTTTCCCAAGGTGCCACATGGTGGGACTAAACCTAAAACTAGATGGTTGCAAAGTAAGATTTTTAACCACACAGCCATGCCTGGTAACTTTTTCTTTTTTTGTTTGTAACATCAGATTTGTTTCCTTTCATTATCAGATCGATGTAATTAATAACTTATTAGTTGACTTCTTTTTTGTTTTTTCTTCCAGCAATTAATCCACAACCACGTCCAGAATGGAGAATGTGGCCAGGTTAGTAAATAAAGTTTTAAAATACACAGATACATACACACACACACACACACACACACACACACACACATGTATGGATACACACATACATGTTGTCTTTCTATATATATATGTATATATATATATATATATATATATATATATATATATATATATATATATATATATATATAGGAGGTACAAGCCCTTACACACACGACAGTAACTTCCGCCTACCAAATCCAATCACAAGGCTTTGGTCTGCCCAAGACTATAGCAGAAGACACTTGCCCAAGGTGCCACGCAGTGGGACTGTACACAGAACCATGTGGTTGGGAATCAAGCTTCCTCACCGCACAATCATGCTTGTACTTAAATATGAATTAGAAGCAGCTAAGTGTTGTAACCATTCGAATGTGATCGTTGCCAACGTCACCTTACTGGCACATGTGCCAGTGGCATATGAAAAGCAACATTTGAGTATGGTCGTTGCCAGTGCCGCCAGACAGGTTCCCATGCAGGTAGCACATAAAAAACACCTTTTGAGTGTGGTTGTTGCCAGAAACACCTGACTGTCCCTCTTGCCAATGGCATGTAAAAGCACCCACTACACTCTTGCAGTGGTTGGCGTTAGGAAGGGCATCCAGCTGTAGAAACTCTGCCAGATTAGATTGGAGCCTGGTGCAGCCATCTGGCTCACCAGTCCTCAGTGAAACTATCCAACCCATGCCAGCATGGAAAGCGGATGTTAAACGACGACGACAATGATGATGATATTCTATGTATGTACTTTGCTATTTTTCCACAGTTTCTACAGCTGGATGCCCTTCCTAACGCCAACCACTCCGAGAGTGTAGTAGATGCTTTATATGTGCCACCAGCAAGAGGGCCAGTCAGGTGGCACTGGCATTGATTACGCTTGAATGGTGCTTTTACATGCCACTGGCAATGACCATGCTTGAACGGTGCTTTTTATGTGCCACCAGCATGGGAGTCAGTCAGGCAGCACTGGCAACGACCACGCTTGAATGGTGCTTTTTACGTGCCACCAGCATGGGAGCCAGTCAGGCGGCACTGGCACGGGACGTCTTTATATTTTCAAACAAGGGAGCTAGTGCCCCCACTTAACTTTGAGCTGTGTTGGGACTGTATCTCCCTTGTTTGAAAGTATAAGGACACATTTAGTGTGTCGATAGCTAGCTGGTGAAGATGTTTTCCTGGGTCTAAATAGCAGTAACATTTGTCCTAACCACGACTGCCACTTTAAGTGGCAAATGAACATGTTTCTCATTCAGAGACTTAGAAATAATAATTTGTCTATTTATACACACACACACACACACACACATATCATGGAGGCAATGACTAGTGAGCGAGACCTTTGGTGATGTGATGTGCATGAAGCCAAGTGAAATCATAGTCGTGGCTGATGTTGGTGTGACATAACTAACACCCATGCTGGTGGCATGTAAAAAGCACCTTTTGAGCGTTGGGCCTCACAAAGACAAAGTGGCTGAGCTCCTTTCGAGTGTTCAGTCTCATGAAGGCAATGACCGAGATCTTTGGCATTATGTTATGATTGAGACGAAGACCCATGAAGCCAAGTAAAATCACAGTCATGGCAGATACCGGTGTCATGTAAATGGCACCCATGCCAGTGACACGTGAAATTTATCCATGGCACCCTGTGTATACATATAAATATATATATATGTATGCACGTGTGTGTGTCTCTTTGTTTTGACTTCAAGACAAGAATGTTGTAAAGGTGTGTCATAGTCATGCAAGTGATGTAACTTCATTTCCAATCTTCCGTGAAAACATGTCCGGAAACAGGAGAGAGCTAACAACAGGAAGGACATCAAACTTCAGAAAATTCTTCATCAAATTTCATCTAACTCCTGAAAGCATGTAAAAGTAGATATTAAAATGATGATGATGACGATGATGACAATGATGATACACACACACATATAAAAACCCACATAAGATCAGAATGAACAGTAACACTCAATAATTTATCACCTTGTGTTTATTAATAACTAGTTGATTATTTTCTGTTTTTGTTTTACAGGATCATACTTTCCGAAAAGTGAACCTGAATGGAGACCCACACCAGGTTTGAATTCAAAGTTTAAATCTTTTGTTACTAACCCGGCTGAAACCGGCTCTGGTTCTGAATACAAATGTCTTGTTTTCATAAGTTTTGAATTAAAATCTTCCATCAAACCTTAGTCACAATTTGTGTTCCTAACACTAGCTTAATGATAACTAAGTTATTTTACTAAATTCTTTGTTATAGTCAAAATAATTGAAAGAAACACAGAGCATCTCAACAGAAATATAGTAACGAAAGGGTTAAAATATATAATAGAGAAACAATTCTTAACCCTTTTGAAACTAACCCGGCTGAAACTGTCTCTGGCTCTGTAGTACAAGTGTCTTGTTTTCATAAGTTCTGAATTAAAATCTTCCACCAAACCTGAGTCTCAATTTATGTTCCTAACACTAGCTTATCCTTCATGTCGAGGTTCATCACCAATAATGAGAGTTGGGTCTATGGGTACAACCCTGAGACAGAGGAGCAGTCATCACAATGGAAGAGCCCTTCATCTCCACAACTGAAGGAGGCACAGCTTAGCCACAGAACAATCAAGTGCATGCTCATGGTATTTTGCATAAAGAATTCACCCTCCAGGGCCAGACCATCAATTGAGAGTTCTACTGTGAGGTTTTGAAGCGTTTGAAGGAGGACATCTGGTGAAAGCGACTGGGTCTGTGGAGCGTGAAGAATTGGATTTTTCATGACAATGCACTCTGTCGCTGAACTCTCCTCATTTGTCAGCTTTACTCCAAAAACACCATGTTGTTACTTCTGCACTTGCCCTATTTGTCAGATTTAGCACATGCAATCTTCGATCTCTTCCTCAAGATGAAAATGCACTTCAAAGGTCACTGTTTTAACACTGCTGTTGAGATCAAGAGTGAATCTCAGACGGACTTTGACTCACTTATGGAAAAGGACTTCCAGGCCAAATTCTAAAAGTGGCAGGAACACTGCGACCAGTGTATTGCTATGCAAGGTGACTATTTCAAAGGAGATGAGGTTAAAACTTTGGTAAAGAAGTTATTTTTTATTAAACATAACAAGTCCTGGAGCTGTCTGACGCCACCTTGTAATTATTAAACAGTTGACTGTGGCTCAGCAAAGCTGTGTGTGACTGCAATGGCTGTGGTGCAGAAACAAGTGTTGTGATCTACTACTTGAGCCTGTTAAATTCTATCTTCGTGTTATATTATCCTTGTCTGTATATATATATATATATATATATATATATATATATAGAGAGAGAGAGAGAGAGAGAGAGATAGATAGATAGATAGATATTGTCTGAATTTTATTGTGTTAATTATCCATCACGGCTGGTCTTACCAATCGGTTTCGTGTGAAATTATATAATGGTGTGTTAGGCAACAAACCAGTTATATAATATACGCTCGTCAGAGATAGCTGACATATACACACATAAAATCACTGTGAACTGGCATTGTTTGATAAGTTAGTTTTGTGATTATTCAAAGTTTCAAAAATTATTGTATTTATAAACTGTAATTATCTCATAAAAAGTGTAACTTCATGGCAGCAAGAACAATGTTGATATATTGTGTTCGCTGTTATATGCATTTTGATATCACAGTCAATACCAAATATCTAAAAGTTCGGATATAATGAACTCAGAGAAAAAAATCCAACTGCTAAAAGTTTGAAGTGAATATATTTGATTTTGAATTCAAATTGAATTTGTATCCTTTTTTCTGTCAATTCAATCATCATCATCGTTTAACGTCCGTTTTCAATGATGGTATGGATTGAACGGTTTGACTGAGGTCTGACAAGCCAGAAGGCTGCACCAGGATCCAATCTGATCTGGCAATGTTTCTACAGCTGGATGTCCTTCCGAATGCCAACTACTCTGAGTGTGTAGTAGGTGTTTTTTATGTACCACCGAAACGGGAGCCAGTCAGGTGGCCCTGGCATCGATCACATTTGGTAGTGCTTTTTACATTCCACCAGCACAGGAGCCAGTCAGGAAGTACTGGCATCAATCACGTTTGGATGGTGCTTTTTACGTGCCACCGGCATGGGAGCCAGTCAGGGGGTACTGGCATCAATCACATTTGAATGGTTCTTTTTATGTGCCACCGGAACGGGAGCCAGTCAAGCAGCCCTGGCATCGATCACATTTGGGTATTGGTTTTTACGTGCCACTGGCACAGGAGCCAGTCAGGTGGCCCTGGCATTGATCATGTCTAAATAGTGCATTTTACATGCCACTGGTATGGGAGCCAGTCAGGGAGCACCGGCATTGATCACGTTTGGATAGTGCTTTTTATATGCCACCGGCACAGGAGCCAGTCAGGTGGCCCTGGCATTGATCATGTCTAAATAGTGCATTTTACATGCCACTGGTATGGGAGCCAGTCAGGGAGCACCGGCATTGATCACGTTTGGATAGTGCTTTTTATATGCCACCGGCACAAGAGCCATTCAGGGAGCACTGGCATTGATCACATTCGGGTAGTGCTTTTTACGTGCCACTGGCACAGGAGCCAGTCAAGTGGCCCTGGTATCGATAAATACATATCTTTCTCAGTTATAATTTTTAATACTTGAAGTGCAGTATAAATGTTGTATAAAATCTGTTTGTTTGATGGTCTCTTCTTTAATAACCTCACCAATTGTCGTTCTTTTGTCTGTTTGTTTGTTAATCGAAATACACTTCAACATTAATTTTCATATTTATAACCATTTCTTCTTGAAATATTGTAGTATACCCACCGGTATATCCAGTTTATCCATTACCAGTGATGCCAAGGTATCCTTATCCATACAGCTATCCAAGTTTTCCACTTTCGGGGCAGCCTGGCTTTCCTTATAGTAAGTATTGAGGTTATGTGAATATTTCTGAGTAGTATAGTAGAAATGCATTACTTTCATTGTATATTCATGTTTAGAAGATTCAAATATGTAGAGATGTCAGTATGTGACAACCTACAATTTTACAATTGCATGCGAGAAAGAGAGGTCACCATCTTGTATGTAAAACGATAAGAAAAATAAGAGCTTGTGAGACGTTCATAAGTCATAACATATTTATTACTGGATGTAATGCGTTAACATATAAGAATGGTTTGAAAGAAAAGGCTTGTAACATATTACATGAACATACTTTGCAACCATATGTCTCAAAGCTAACGAGGTGAATATGCGTGCATGTGTGTGTGTGTGTGTGTGCAAATGGCGTGGCTCAATGCGTATGCCTAGGAACTGACAGGCAAAAGGAGCGTGAAATTAGAAATGTGTTTGCTTTATATAAGGGATGAACTGGAAGATCCTAACTTCCATGTCATCCGGATGTTAATTGAGAGCTTCTAGAATATCTGAGAATTTTCGAGAAGGTTGAGGGAGATTATTCTCGTTAGATCCCTTTTTCATTTTGCTTTACTGCTTGACCACCAGGGGTCACTACAAATCCGAACTTGAATAAAAAATACATTAAATAAATTAAATAAAATAAGTCTAGTAAGATAAGTCTCTTCCTATAGATGTTTCTACCCCTTCTAGCTATGTCATCTCTTCATCGTGTAGGTGATTCAAACTGCCCATGACTATATATAAAGAGTAAATTTTATCATACCATTCATATTGAGAAATGTTTTAACTGAAGAAGATGTTTTGTAAGAGATGAAGTCCTTCTTATCAAATGACTGAAACAATTAAAAGAGTAATCCTGCGACAGACTGGCATCTTTCCAAGTGGGGGCTACATATGCCATTGAAACCAGGAAAATGGCTCTCGTGAGCCTGGCGTGGCTCGAGAAGGAAATATTTATTTCATTTCATTTTTCCACACAGTTGCCATCTAACAAATTCCCTCTCATGAAATTGGTTTGCTGGAGCTACAGTCTAAGTCACTTATCCAAAGGGACACATAGTTTCAAAGTGAACTTCTGAACCTCACAGCCATTCCTGCAGTGGTTGTGTGGTTTTTTTATTCTTTTATTCTTTACTTGTTTCAGTCATTTGACTGCGGCCATGCTGGAGCACCACCTTAAAGGGTGTTAGTCAAAGAAATCACCCCCAGGACTTATTCTTTGTAAGCCTAGTACTTATTCTGTTGGTCTCTTTTGCCAAACCGCTAAGTTACAGGGACATAAACACACCAGCATCGGTGGTCAAACAGTTGTGGGGGGGGGGGATAAACAGAGACACACACACATAAATATATACATATATATATGATGGGCTTCTTCCAGTTTCCATCTACCAAATCGACTCACAAGGCTTGCCCAAAGTGCCACACAGTGGGACTGAACCTGAAACCATGTGGTTGGGAAGCAAGCTTCTTACAATACAGCCACTCCTGCGCCTATATATATATATTTTTTACATAAATTTTACTTCTGTTGATGATCTGCTAATTTCTTTATCTCTCTGTTTCAGGACAACCACCTATGCCATATGTACCAATACCTTCAGCTTACCAGTCTCATGTACATCCTTACGGTAGTTTTATGAAGCCATCTTATCCACCAAAAGCACCCTATCCTTATAAGCCGATGCCAAAGAATCCGCTAAACAGCAATTGGTTGAAACAACTTTTAAAAATAAAAGCAATGAGACCATCTAACATTGAAATAAATAATGCAGCTCAATCGGTATTTATTAATGATTTCTTCTGTTTTTTTTATTTAAGGGAAGTGATGAACTAGCAAGATTATTAGCATCAGACAAAGTGCTTCTTGCTGTTCTTTGCAGGAGGTCAATGAAATAAAGCACCAGTCAAGCACTGGGGTTGATGTAAATTGACTGACTTCTTCCCACTTAAATTGCTAGGCTTATGCCAAATTCTGGTGTAAGTGCCATTTAGTGTTTTCTTCTTGACAGCCTTAGGTGTCCATGTTATCAAAAGAAATCAAGAGTTTAAGCACTCATATTTTGAACATCATCATCATCATCATCATTTAACATTCATTTTCCCTGTTGTCATGGGTTGGATAGTATGACAGGAGTTGGTAAGGCTGGGGACAGCATTAGGCTCCATTTTCTGTCCTGGCATGGTTTCTATGGCCGGATGCCCTTCTTAGCACCAACCACTTCACAGAGATGCTTTTTATGTGACCCTGGCACCATTCCCTTTTATGTGGCACCAGCACTGGTGCTTTATTACATGGAACTAGCACTGACAGGGTTGCTAAGTAAACTGCAAGACAAAAACCCTTTCAGCTGGGAGGAGGGGGGTAATAGTGGGAGAAGGGCTTTGTGCCAGTTGATGAGAGATTAGAGGGAGGACATTATGTCATCAGTGAGTAGAAATCTGTCTGATGATGAACCAATGTGGAAAATTAGCTTTTGTTTAATTAAAATAATTTGGATCTTTTTTTTTTTTTTTTTTTGCCAAACATGGGACAAGCCTTTGTAAAATGCCATTCAAACTATACCAAAGGAAAAAAGAAGAATTTAATATGATTTATAAAAATGACTATTTTTTAAAGCTTGCTTACTATACTTTAGTCTCAATAATTATTTAGTGTCTTGGTATGATTACATTAAATAAATTTAATATTTAAAAAATATTAATATAAACATTAAAAATTTTTTGAAAACTCTTTATAAATTATTTTACTTTGCTTAAAATGTACTTCTTCAATTTTCCAGAATGCATCATCATCATCAGCATCAAGTAAGTATTTATTTATATATATTTATGTATTCATGTTTGACATGTTCAAATGTAATTGGACATGATAAAATCCTTTCCCTACAGGAAGACTTCCAAAAGAAAATTCTCCACGAGGCTTCTACAAAAGCACATTTTATTTTGGGTCGTGAGTGACTGAGTTAGTTTTCATAACTGACAAAGCAGAACAACACAGAAATACCAGTGTCCTATGATCTCATGGTGTCACTCACGGCCCAAAATAAGATGTGTATTTACATAAGTCTAAGAGGAGAATTTTCTCCCAAGACTATTCCTGCAGGGTTAGTCTTAACATGTCCGATTACATTTGAACCTGTTAAAAATGATTTTACATAATTATGTTTCATTCAACAACGCTTCATGCAACATTTATTTATTAAGCATTTATATATATATTTATTTATTTATCAAAACAGGAAGTTGGAAAAATGTTTTAGTATTATTTATTCACCATTATACATGTTTCATTTGCTAACAGAAATTACAAAATTGTACATGTTGGATAATAAACATGTAAGAAAATTCCTATGAGAAATTCTTCAAACAGAGAATCAAATAATACAAAATTAAATTTGGATGAAGCGTCTACTGGAATAAGCAGACATGCTTCAAGATGAAGCAGCTTGGATTTTAACTTTAAATACATAATATGTTTATTTATATATTACTCTTTTACTCTTTTACTCTTTTACTTGTTTCAGTCTTTTGACTGTGGCCATGCTGGAGCACCGCCTTTAGTCGAGCAAATCGACCCCAGGACTTATTCTTTGGAAGCCTAGTACTTATTCTATCGGTCTCTTTTGCCGAACCGCTAAGTTACGGGGACGTAAACACACCAGCATCGGTTGTCAAGCGATGTTGGGGGGACAAACACAGACATACAAACACATACACACATACATATATATATATACATATATACGACAGGCTTCTTTCAGTTTCCGTCTACCAAATCCACTCACAAGGCATTGGTCGGCCCGAGGCTATAGTAGAAGGCACTTGCCCAAGATGCCACGCAGTGGGACTGAACCCGGGACCATGTGGTTGGTAAGCAAGCTACTTACCACACAGCCACTCCTACGCCTATATATATATAGTTATTAATTTTTACTCACATGCTCATAATATTTTTAACTTCTTTATTAGATTTATGTTGTTTCCATGAGGAGTAAAAGTGTAGCTCAAATCCTTAGTTCTCTAACATTATAGTGGTGTATATATATATATATATACATATATATATATATATATATATTTCATCATCATTGTTGTCATCATTTAATGTCCACTTTCCATGCTGGATGGTTTGACTGAGGACTGACAAGCCGGGAAGCTGCACCAGGCTCCAGTCTGATTTGGCAAGGTTTTTACAGTTGGATGCCCTTCCTCACAATAACCACTTCAAGAGTGTAGTGCGTGCTTTTTACATGCCACCAACACGGGTACCACTCAGATGGTACTGGCATCAGCCACACTCAAATGGTGATTTTTAAATGCCACCGGCACGAGAGCTAGGCAGGTAGGACTGGCATCAGCCACACTCAAATGGTACTTTTTACGCGCCACTAACATGGGTGCCAGTCAGGTGGCACTGGCATCGACCACAACTACGATTTCACTATACATATAGGTGCCAGTATAGCTGTACCGTTAAGGCATTTGTTTCATAACTATACACATATGAGTATGTATAAATTCTTTCTATTCAGGGACTGACTAAACAAATGGTTCTCAACTATTAGTTGTTTATTGACCGTTTGGTTGCTATTTCATTCAGGGGCATCTAAAAGCTTCTAGTATATTTTTATGATTAAATATCATTAGGATTTATACCAAAAATTGTTAAAATATTTTGTGTATTGTAGAAGTATAACCCTTTAGTATTTACTCCAATCATATCTGGCCAAAATATTCTACATGTTTTATGTTCAAACCAGCCAGATCCAGCTTCTCACACCTACCCTACAATGTCATTCGAAAGATATACAATCATGTCATTGAAATCTTGAAACTACATGATATTAGATGATTAATTCAAAATGATAGAAATAAATACACATTACATTTGACAGAGTAATGTTAACGATAAAGGGATAACCAGTTTACTCACACATATACACGCACAAACACAGATACTGTAACTTCACAAATGGCCACAGCAATATCAACAATGTGATCAACAGCAACAATAGCAACAATGGTAAAAACAGCAACAACTACCACAATGGCAACAGCATGGGCGAACACAGAAACAGAGAGACACAGGAACAGTACCAAAATTCGGGGGCAAAGGCAGCAGCAGCAGCAATGGGGGAGGAATGGGGTTGAGAGGAGGTTTGTAGTACTACTAAGAACAATGACACACACACACACACACACACACACACACACACACACATGTACACACAAATACAGATGCATACGCATACAAGGATACATATCATAAAAGAACACACAGAAGAATGAAAAGAATGGAAAGTGTTGCTGAAGAAGTCACAGGTGTGTGATGAAAGATTTCTGGACAATGGACATTAGTTAGAATAAGAACAGTAATAAATGAGTGAAGAACGAATATATAGTGTGTGTGTTTATTTGGCAGGAAAAAACAAAACAAAAAATGACCATCTTGAAATACAACGATGACCAGGTTATCGCACATAAATTTTAACAAAATCTTACATGGACACCCACTGGAGTAGACCTAAAAAGATAACATGGATGGCTTAGACATGCAGATGGGTGGGGATGGGAAAGGAAGTTGTTGCATGAGATTGTTTTCTTTATATATATATTTTTTGTTTTATTTACCTTTATTTATTTGTTTATCTCTACTTCAGATGCTACAATTTCTGTCAGAGTAGAACTTAAACATCCAAATAATACCATAATTCAGAATGATTTGAAATTATCCAAACAACCGTTGAAGAATATTCTCAATATTTTGGCTGACAGAAATGCATGTTTCAAGTATGTGGTTTTCTTTAATTCTTTTGATATTGTTTGCATTTTGCATTTAAAAATAGGCAGAAAGCCACTTGTGGGGATATAAGCCATGCAGCTACATTCAAGATATATCATTTATAAAGAATTTATTTATTTATCACTGCTTCTACAGTTACATTCTAAATGGCTGTGTGGTAAGAAGATTGCTTCCCAACCACATGGTTCTGGGTTCAGTCCCACTGTGTGGCACCTTGGGCAAGTGTCTTCCACTATAGCCTCAGGCTGATCAAAGCCTTATGAGTGGATTTGGCAGACAGAAAGTGAAAGAAGCTCATCATATATGTGTGTGTGTGTGTGTTGTCATCTGTGTTTTGTCCCCCACCACTGCTTGACAACTGGTGTTGATGTATTTACATCCCTGTAACTTAGTAGTTCAGCAAAAGGTATCCCATTAAAATAAGTACCAGGGTTAAGAAAAATAATACAAGGGCCAATTCACTCGACTAAAATTCTTCAGGGTGGTGCCCTAGCATAGCCACAGTTTAATAACTGAAACAATTAAAAGTAAGATACAGGGTTATATTTTTAATGAATATGCATAATGAGAATAACTAATTAATGTATATAATTAGAGATACATGTTATATGACAAGTAACATTCAAAATATACTTTTGCCACCCTGGCTAGTATCAAGAATTATGGCAGACATATAATAATTATGATTTTAACTTTTTATAAAATTTCTTGGTGCTTCAACAAAATGATGAAATGAAGACTAATTTCCAAAAAGAAAAATATTGATCACCTTGAAATAAAATTAAATAAAATAAATTTCTTGTTTGTATAACTTGTCTTATAACTCTCCTCCTCCTCCTCCTCCTCCTCCTCCTCCTCCTCTCTGATTCTTTCTCCCTGTATGTGTGTAGCGTTCTTTTACTCTTTGCTTGTCACCAGGCCTTGTATGTGCAGAAGTTAAGTCTGTCTGTCTGTCTCTCTCTCTCTCTCTCTCTCTCTCTCTCTCTCTCTAATGTAAAGCATGACTGGAAAAATCAGCCAACCAACCAACATTTACATCATCATCATCATTCGACATCTGTCTTCCAAACTTTTACCTGTCATATGACAGTTACTTCTAGTTATTGATATTCATTAATAACATCATCATCATCATCATCATCATCATCATCGTTTAACGTCCGCTTTCCATGCTGGCATGGGTTGGACGGTTCGACTGGGGTTTGGGAAGCCAGGAGGCTGCACCTGCCCCAATCTGATCTGGCAGTGTTTCTACAGCTGGATGGGCGATCTTTCGATACTAGTATGCAAGAACATCCGGTCTCCCCCTCAGATGCATACAGTTCTCAAACTTTAAACACATAAACACACTATACGATCATGTAATCAGTATAGGGAGGAGATACACCACTGTGGAGGTGCACTTCACAACGGAGGAGGAAGCAATAAAGCACTCCACAGAGGCAATAAGGACAGAGGAATGGGTGCTCTTGCCTTCGTACTGCAGCAAACGTGTGGCCAAGGTGCAAGTGAGTAAGGTGCCATCCGAACTGAAATTTTAAACACATAAACACACTATACGATCATGTAATCAGTATGCGTGTGCGCAACGACCAGATGTTGCTGCGTACTAGTATCGAAAGATCGCCGCTGGATGCCCTTCCTAACATCAACCACTCTGAGAGTGTAGTGCGTGCTTTTTACATGCCACCAGCACGGAAGCCAGTCAAGGCAGCACTGGCATTGGCCACGTTCAGATGGTGCTTTTTACGTGCTACTGGCACGGGGCTCACAACTACAATTTCCATTTGATTTGATTTTGATATTGCTGATGTTGATGTACTTGACTCAATAGGTCTCCTCAAGCACAGCATGTTGCCCTATGATCCAAGGTACTTTTGAGTGGGCTGGTTATGCGACACTGGTGTGGGTTACAACTGTGAACTCACTTTATTTGCTGAGTCTTCGCAGTCACAGCAGATCTCCAGAGGTCTTGGTCTTTTGTCATTGCCTCTGTGAGGCCCAACGTTCGAAGGTCATGCTTCTCCACCTCATCCCATCTCTTCCTGGATTTCCCTCTACCCCGGATTCCTTCCACTTTTTGGCAGTGGCACTTCTTCACACAGCTCTCCTCATCCATCCACAGTATGTGACCATACCAACACAAACGTCCCTCTTGCACGCCACATCCAATGCTTCTTATGTCTAACATTTCTCTCAGGGCACTTTAGAAGCATTTAGAAATATGTAGATCTTTCATAAACGATATATTGGGGCAGAGATGGTTATCTACAAGTGCAAGCCCTTTGAATCAGAGTGGCTGTTCCAACACATCTTTCCAAACCTCCAGAGCAACATCTTTCCATTTTGTCTGTTGGGACCATGAGACAGACTGACAAGCCTTCTTAGATATTTCTTTGCTGTGAGGAAGTGGAAAGATGTGAGGATTTAGGCAAGGCCCGTCATCAAATTTAGAAAACTATTTCATTAACATGATATCACGAATGTAGCTGTATGATTTGAATCTCACATGTAGCTTTCCATCATTTTTGTCCAAGCGTCTTTTTAACCCTATGTATTATGAGATGTTACAGCAGGATTGATACTCCAGATTAACTTTTATAGAAGATTTACGTGAAAAAAAATCACATCCTACTTTTGAATTTCAAATTATTTTCAGTTGAAAGTAGAGTATGTGTTTTTTGTTATACTTCTGTTTGCTGCATCCAGGGAAAGCTCCCTACATGATGGTGAGTGTTAAAGGACACTGAATGTCCCGGACCAGGCAAGACAATTTGCCCTAAAATATCCATGAGTGGTAGATGTCAATATTTTGCCTTTATTGTGTCTCCTCAATACCGTGTTATCAGATCACCTTGAAACAAAATGAATTGTTGGTCTGAGACTGATAGGCAAATAGAGTGAAGTCTATTTGCTGATGTGCTGCAGCATAGCACATGGGAAAGAATGACAAATTAAAAGCAGTTCTAGTAGTAATGTAAACATTATCAGTTGCACATACACTACACATGTGTGACCGATAATATATATATATATATATATAAAATCCAATGTAAAGGAGAAGACACAGAAAATTCTTTAACACATCTTTAATTGCAGATGTTTTCATACCATCTCCATTTGAAATACCAGTTTACTGGTTATGGCATATAACTAATCAGATTGTTACTGTTAGTTTCAAGTTGAATATTGCTATTAAACAATATTCAGTGCAAGACCAATGGCAACATTCTGACCAGTTGTATACCATAACCAATGATATACCGATATTGTCTTTGATGATATAAAAATATACCTGCTCCATCTCTTATATAGAACGGTGAAAAGAGAAACACATACATACAGATAAAGGCCACGTTATTTACAAAGTTATTTGCTACTTAGAAGTATTGAGTTGAGAGAGAACAAGTAAAGAAGAAATTGAGAAACAAACTTTATGTACCAAAATAGGTTCAACAGATTAGTTAAAAGATTCTCACAATAAAATTCCTTTGCTTTCCTCTAATTAGTAAACTAGCTCTATCTTTAACCTTATAACATCTAAATTCTCAATCAATTTATCATTATTGGCATTCTGTGCTAAGGCCAAGTTTCATAATTCTGTTGTATTAACAAACGTATTTGATTTTCTTTCTAGTTATACTACTTTTCAAAGAAATTCTCGCATAAACGAAAGAAAGGTAGGTGAATATGTACAGACACTGTGTAACACTACGGAAATATATGGCTCACATTTGTCATCGAGATATTGGCTGCTATATACATTATCTGGAGAGAAAGATTTAGGTAAAGTTTTATATTTATTCTCACCATGGCTGTGTGGTAAAGAAGTTTACTTTTGCAACCATGTTGTTTCAGGTTCAGTCCCATGATACGGCACTTTGGACAGGTGTCTTCTACTGTAGCCCTGGGTCAGCAAAAGCCTTGTGAGTGGATTTGGTAAATGGAATCTGAAAGAAGTATATGTATATATCATCATCATCATCATCACCATTGAACATCCATTTTCCATGCTGATATGGATTAGATGTTCAGCCCCAATATCTGTTTTGCCATGGTTTCTATGACTGGATACTCTTTTTAATACCAACCACTACACTGAACGTTCTGAGTGCTTTTATTCAAGGCATCATTACTAATGAAGGCATCAGTAACTTGCAATACAAGACCCCTTAGCAGAGGCGTGGGGAAGTATTGAGGGAAGCGGCTTTGTACCAGGGATAGAGGAGACAGATATAGGAGTCTTGCTGTAGAGAAAATACACATTCTTTCTCTCTTTCTAACAAGAAAAGGAGAAAGAATGTGTATGTGCATGCATCCTTATCTCAACATCAAGACAAGATAGTTGTAAAGAAGTGTCACTGTCATGCAGGCGGTGTCATTCGTTTGGAATCTTCCACGAGACGATTGTCTGGTCATGGTGAAACAGGTATGGTTTGGTGACAGGAAAGGCATCCAGCTATAGAGAATGTGCTTCACTGAATTCCAGCTGACCCATACAAGAATGGAAAAGTGGACATTAAAACATTGATGATGACAACTCTCTACAATACACTTTCTTTTTTTTTTTGTGTGGTTAGTCAGAAGTGGAAAGTTAGTGCCCTAGACATGGCCTTCAAGTCTGGTAGAATGAAGGAAAGGAGTTACTCTTAAACTGGTGACCTGATCTACATACTTACAACAGAGTGAACATCATTAAATTCATCTAAGGCCCAGGTGGCGCTGCTGTTAAACCAGGCCACCAATTAAATCTACAACCTCAAAACAGGAACAATCACTCTGGTTTTTCTCCCATACACTTTCTGTCTTCTAAATTGTAAACACAAAGCAGCTTAAGGTTTATAGCAGAAGGTATCCTCCAAAGATGCCATTTAGTGGGACTGAACCTAAAACCTCAGAGTTGTGAAAGAAACTTCTTAACTCCAACAATCATGCCTGCTTAAATATCTCATTCAATATCATTTTATCTTTATTACAGTTTACAGGGTAAATTAAGATAGAAACGTATGAATTATTTGTCTCTGTGTATATTTCACCATTGCAGTTAATCGGAACACATCATTGGACATTCCAAATGTTTTAGGAAACCTAACCACAATGGATCATTAGGGGAACACCATCATTGTCATCATCATTATTGTCATCATCATCATCACCATCATCATCATCATTCAACATCCATTTCCATGCTGGCATGTGTCGGACAGCTTGACAGGAACTGCTAAGGCCAGTAGCTGCACCAGGTTCCCTTGTCTCTTTTGGCCTGGCTCCTACAGCTGGATGCCCTTCTTAATGCCAACCCCTTTACACAGTGTAAAAAGCACTTTTCATGTGACACTAGCATGGCTGCTTTTTCCCGTGGGCCCTCACCAGTACCTTGTGCATGACACCTACAAAGAGGGACAAATAATTCATACCTGTGTTTATCTTAATGTTCCTCTGCATATGTTCTGCATATCACAACTGTTGCTGTTGCTTGTTCCTTCTCGAGTCATGCTTAAGTCATAAGGGGCAGTCTCCCAGTTTTGTTTGCATATAGGCTCCCCACCTGGATGGGACGCTGGTCCGTCGCAGGTGAGCTGCTAGATGCGGGGGGAAAGAGTGGGAGAAAGTTGTGGCAAAAGAGTCAGCAGAGGTTCACCATTACCTTCTGCTGGAGCTGCATGGTGCTTGGGTGTTTCGCTCATAAACACACACATCGCCCGGTCTGAGATTCGAACCTGCGATCCCTTGACTGTGAGTCTGTTGCTCTAGCCACTTGGCCATGTGCCTCCACATATCATAACTAGTAACCCTACAATGTACAATGGTAAACTAACCACTGTACTGGAAGTTGGTTGGAGAATGATAATCTACTTAAAGCTCTAACTCACCCAATATGGCAGTCATAACATCTATTTGTATACAAGATATAGTCTGCATCAAGAGGGAATGCGATCATGAAATTTCATTTAATATTGCCTTTGTGCTTCTTCCTTTCACACAGAATAGATAATAAAATATTTAAAATAGTCTTCAAATATTGTTCTTAGAGGTTGTCAAACAAAAAGACATTCTTTTCTATTCTAGGCGTTTTTGGGGATGGGGGGGCAATTGATTAGATCGACCCTAGTATGCAACTGGTACTTAATTTATTGACCCCGAAATTATGAAAGGCAAAGTCAACCTGAGCAGAATTTGAACTCAGAACGTAAAGACAGACGAAATACCACTAAGCATTTTGCCCGGCGTGCTAACAATTCTGTCAGCTTGCCGCCTTTAACAAAAAGACATATTATAAGAAATTTAGCCAATTCTTATTCTCTTCAATGTAGCCACAAACAATGTCGTTAATACACCAAAACTCTAAAGCCATGAGCAAAGGAGTAGATGAAGCCAATCGAGGTCGACTTTGCCTTTCATCCTTTCGGGGTCGATTAAATAAGTACCAGTTACGCACTGGGGTCAATGTAATCGACTTAATCCCCTTGTCTGTCCTTGTTTGTCCCCTCTATGTTCAGCCCCTTGTGGACAATAAATAAATAAATATAATCCCTTTAAAATTATCCTTACAAAGTCAGGGGAGGGTGGTGAGCTGGCAGAACTGCTATCACCCCAAACAAAATGCTCGGCAGTTTTTCTTCCAGCTTTTTACATTCTGAGTTCAAATCCTGCCAAAGTCAACTTTGCCTTCCATCCTTTCAAGGTACCAGTTGAGTGGTGGGGTTGATATTATTGACTGCCCCTCTTCTCCAAAATTTCAGGCCTTGTGCTTATAGTAGAAAGAACTTTATGAAGACAGAGGAATAGTCCTTTTCTTTAGTTATTTTGGTTTTTTTATGTTTGTATAAAACAGAATATTTTAAATAATCCTGGATGATAAAAATCACATCACCCAAGAATAGATTTCACAAAGTCACTCAGTTTTTAAATGGCTTAGTCAAAGAGGAAAGGACAGTGTACACAACCTTTTTCAAAGCCCCTGATTCTCATGGACCAAAATATAAAGAATTCAAAAACCTAGCCTAAAATCTCACATCAGATTGGTTTTTGTTAAAGGCACTCAAAGATCAGGTGATAACCTTAGGATAGGTGAAGGGTAACTTTTTCTTTTTTTTATCATGCTGTCATCCAGCCAGACAGACTGCCTGGGCTAGCCTGACTACCCCTCTCCACCCCTCCCAATCTTCCATTAGTGTTTTTAGGTCTCCAACTTGGCATCCGACATCTTCTGCAAGCTGTTGTATATATACATCTTCCATGGTCTTCCAGCCGTTGTAGTACCATGATTTGGTGTCCACAGCAACACATTGCTCACAAGTTCTTCTTTACTTCTCCAGCAAGGATACCTGCTATAGACAAATAGTCATATAAATCGATTGTAACATTTTTGGTTGTTAAACTTTAAATCTTGTTTGCTAATTTAACTTTCCAGCCTTGTTCATGGATTTTAACACAAGAATTTAATTATTAATAAATTTTTTTTAAAAAAAGTTTAATTTCAACATATAAACATTTTCACTTTCTTTTTATTGTGTTTCTTTGTTTCTAGATGTGGCATACGTTCCAAACAATAACACCTACATAAAGATGGAATACATGAATGCAACACTCTTATCTTCGTTTTTGCATTAGAATGTTTCAGGAAATGTATGACTAATTTCAGTTAGAAATAATTTCCAAATTATTTCGAGAAAAAAGTCTTTTCTCTCAAAAGATATTAAAAATATTTAAAAAATAATTACTTCTTTGTTGTTGTTATTAATTAAACAACTTAAACTGTGGGAAAATTCATAAAAGATAATGATTTTTCACATGGCTATCAAATATGTTTATTTACCTCTACTTTACAACAGCTAACGAGTAGATTTACTAATAATAACTGGTTTTACTAATTAATTTTCTTAAGGTGTGGTTATGTGATAAGAAGTTGCTTCCCAGCTGCATCATTCCGGGTTCAACCCCACTGCATGGCACCCTGGGCAAGTGTCTTCTGCTATAGCCTCAGGCCTTGTGAGTGGATTTGGTAGATGGAAACTGAAAGAAGCCCATTGTATGTGTGTGTGTCTTTGCATCTGTATTTGTCCCCACACCCACCACTTGATAACCGGTGTTGGTTTGTTGATGCCCCCATAATTTTTTGATCGACTCAGTAATAATATCATTATGATATAAGTAATTCACAAAGATATAACAATAAAGAACATTTATATAATGGATAAAAAAGATATCTAACTGAAGATTCAGTTATGCATAAACAAAAAGGTCAGTTCAACTGTCATTGGTAAACTCCTTCAACACATAAACACAGACATAAATACATATGTACAGACATACATACATACATACATACATACATACGTATGTATGTATTTGTAGATGTTTATTAAAGCTGAAGCTGAGAGTTTGTGTTGTGACTTGAGTTTCACGTCAATTTGACCTTTAGCCTGAGGATCACGGTGGGATGAAACTCGAGTTGTGTGACAAACTCACATCTTCAGTTTTAATTAATAAAAAAAAAAAACGTACAGGCACAGGAGTGGCTGTGTGGTAAGAAAGAAGCTTGCTTCCCAACCACATGGTTCCCGGTTCAGTTGCACTGGGCAAGTGTCTTCTACCATAGCTTTGGGCTGACCAAAGTCTTGGAAGTGGATTTGGTAAATGAAAACTGAGAGAAGCTCGTCATATATATATATATATATATATATATATAAATAAATGTATGTACGTATGTATTTGTGTGTCTGCATTTGTCCCCACCATCATCACTTGACACCAATGTTGGTGTGTTTATGTCCCCTTAACCTAGCGGTTCGGCAAAAGAGACCAGCAGAATAAGTACTAGGCTTACAAAGAATAAGTCCTGGGGTTGATTTGTTCGACCAAAGGTGGTGCTCCAGCATGGCTACAGTCAAAATGACTGAAACATAAAAGAGAGTATATCACCTACCAGATATATTGAGTGGGATGCTCTGTGTTTCTCTCAATTATTTTAGATAGCGAAAGCAAAATCGTGATGGCACCTGTACCAGTAGAGCATTAAGAGCACCGTCCGAGCGCGATCGTTGCCAGAGCAGCTGTCTGGCTTCCGTGCTGGTGGCATGTAAATAGCACCAGCGTGATTGTTACCAACGTCACCTTTCCTGGCACTTGTGCCAATGGCACGTGAAAAGACATTCGAGCGAGATCATTGCCAGTGCCGATGGACTGGCTCCTGTGCAGGTGGCACGTAAAATACACCATTTCGAGCGTGGCCATCGCCAGTACCGCCTGACTGGCACTCGTACCAGTGGCACGTAAAAGCACCCACTACACTCTCAGAGTGGTTGGCATTAGGAAGGGCATCCAGTTGTAGAAACTCTGCCAAATCAGATTGAAGCCTGGTGTCGCCTCCTGGTCCACCAGTCCTCAGTCAAATCATCCAACCCATGCTAGCATGGAAAGCGGACGTTAAACGATGACGATGATGATGAAAGAATTTAGTAAAATATCATTAAGCTAGTGTTAGGAACATAAATTGTGACTAAGGTTTGGTGGAAGATTTTAATTCAGAACTTTTGAAAACAAGACATTTGTACTCAGAGCCAGAGGCGGTTTCAACCGGGTTAATAACAAAAGGGTTGATAATTGTTTCTCTATTATATATTTTAACCCTTTCATTACTGTATTTATTGAGATGTTCTGTGTTTCTTACAATTAATTTTGAATATAACAAAGAATTTAGTAAAATAACTTAGTTATCATTCAGCTAGTGTTAGCAACATAAATTGTGGCTAAGGTTTGGTGGAAGATTTTAATTCAAAACTTATGAAAACAAGACATTTGTATATAGAGACAGAGCCAGTTCCAGCCAGGTTGGTAACAAAAGGGTTAAGCAACATATGTGTGTAATGACAGGAAAAATAAATTGAAAATTGCTGTGTGTGTGAGTAGGGAGACCAGGTATTCAATGTTTCAGACAGAGTCTTTCTTCAAGGTTAAGATGGAAGAGAGTGAAAAAAGGAAAATGCTAATGAGAAGCAAAAGACGGGTTATCAATACACATATAATAAAATATACTCCGCTATAAAAATATTATACGCCCAAAATCATGCTATAAAAATATATATATATATAAATATATAAATACATTAAAAAATATTGATATCATCATCATCATCATCATCATCATCGTTTAACGTCCGCTTTCCATGCTAGCATGGGTTGGACGATTTGACTGAGGACTGGTGAAACCGGATGGCAACACCAGGCTCCAGTCTAATTTGGCAGAGTTTCTACAGCTGGATGCCCTTCCTAACGCCAACCACTCAGAGAGTGTAGTGGGTGCTTTTACGTGTCACCCGCACGAAAACGGCCACGCTCGAAATGGTGTCTTTTATGTGCCACCCACACAAGCCAGTCCAGGGGCACTGGCAACGATCTCACTCGAAAATCCTATGGGAGCCAGTCAGGCGGTACTGGCAACGGCCACGCTCAAAATGGTGCATCTCATGTGCCACCCGCACAAGAACCAGTCCAGGGGCACTGGCAACGATCTTACTTGGCTTGCCGGGTCTTCTCACGCACAGCACATTTCCAAAGGTCTCGGTCAGTAGTCATCGCCCAATGTACGAAGGTCTTGCCTCACCACCTCAGCCCAGGTCTTCCTGGGCCTACCTCTTCCACGGGTTCCCTCAACTGTTAGGGTGTGGCACTTTTTCACGCAGCTATCCTCATCCATTCTCACCACATGTCCATACCAGCGCAATCGTCTCTCTTGCATGCCACAACTGATGCTTCTAATGTTCAGCTTTTCTCTCAAGATATATAAATATATAAATACATTAAAAAATATTGATATATAAATATATAAATACATTAAAAAATATTGATATATAAATATATAAATACATTAAAAAATATTGATATATATATACAGGGTGTCCACAAAGTCTGGGTACATCGTACAAATAAAATCATAACATAAACAATTAAATATAAGAAATAACAATTTCTTAAAGTATGTTTTAATCCCCATGTGGGTACATGGAGCAAATAAAATCATAACATAAACAATTAAATTTAAGAAATAATAATTTTTTAAAGTGTGTTAATCCCCATGTACCCAGACTTTGTGGACACCCTGTATAAATACATTAAAAAATATTGATATATAAATATATAAATACATTAAAAAATATTGATATATAAATACATTAAAAAATATAGATATATAAATATTTAAATACATTAAAAAATATAGATATATAAATATTTAAATACATTAAAAAATATAGATATATAAATACATAAATACATTAAAAAATATAGATATATAAATATATAAATGCATTAAAAATACACTAAACATATATAAATACATCAAAATGAATATCAAAAATCAAATGGAAATTGTAGTTGTGGCTGATGCCAGTGCTGCCTGACTGGCTCTTGTGCTGGTGGCACACAATAAGCACCATTCATGCATGGGTCATTGCCAGTGCTGCCTGACTGGCTCTCATCCTCGTGGCACACATTAAACACCATTCATGCATGTGTCATTGCCAGTGCTGCCTGACTGGCTCCCCATACCGGTGGAATGTAAAAAGCACCATCCGAACATGGCCAATGCCAGTCCCCCTGCATTGACTGGCTTCTATGCCGGTAGCATGTTAAAAGCACCATCCGAACGTGGCCGATGCCAGTGCTGCCTGGCTGGCTCTTGTCCTCGTGGCACACAATAAGCACCATTCATGCGTGGGTCGTTACCAGTGCCACCTGACTGGCTCCCCATACCGGTGGAATGTAAAAAGCACCATCCGAACGTGGCCAATACCAGTCCCCCTGCACTGACTGGCTCCTGTGCCGGTAGCACGTTAAAAGCACCATCCGAACGTGGCCGATGCTAGTGCTGCCTATACTCTTTCGGAATGGTTAGCATTAGGAAGGGCATCCAGCTGTAGAAACCTTGTCAGATCAGATTGGAGCCTGGTGAGGCCTCCTGGCTTTCCAGTCCCCAGTCAAACCGTCCAACCCATGCCAGCATGCAAAATGGACATTAAACGTTGATGAAACATATAAATACATTAAAAAATATATATAAATATATCAATATAAATACACTAAAAATATATTAAAATTATACAGGCGTGGCTGTGTGGTAAGTAGCTTGCTTACCAACCACATGGTTCCAGGTTCAGTCCCACTGTGTGGAACCTTGGGCAAGTGTCTTCTACTATAGCCTCGGGCCGACCAAAGCCTTGTGAGTGGATTTGGTAGACAGAAACTGAAAGAAGCTTGTCATATATATATATTTATATATGTATATGCATGTGTATGTGTATGTTTGTGTGGCTGTTTGTCCCCCCACCCTGAACCGATGCTAGTGTGTTTACATCCCCATAACTTAGCAGTTCAGCAAAAATGACCAATAGAATAAGTACTAGGCTTACAAAGAGTAAGTTCTGGGGTCAATTTGCTCAACTAAAGGCCGTGCTCCAGCATGGCCACAAAATACAAAAGAATATAGCCTGACTTAGAATAAAAACGATATTAAAATTAGAATGTGTGGAGTATAAGTGCAGAATGTTAAATCCAGATAGAAATTTATAAGTCCTTAAGGTCCGACGGCCATTTCTGGGGGCATAGTAGTTTTTTTAGGGGGTGATAGTACTCTAAAGTTCACCTCATAATGCTCTCATTCCACAATAATTTTCAGCTAGAAAATACATCTCACCCTCTCTTCGAATGCAGAAAATATAAAAAAGATTGCTTTGGCATCTTATACACTTTGCTGACCATTCAGTAGAAGACAAGTATCCTGTCATTGAGAGCTTATCGCAAATCACAATTTCAATCAATGACAAACTGATGAATGATCAGCAATTCATGAAAAGTGTCAGGGCAATCTCCTATATTTTACTGCTATGAAAAGACAATAAGATGTAGTCACACCTGTTTAAAATTCCACTGTGAAGGGCTAAAATTTAAGGTTTAATTTATCTAAATTTATTATGAGTTTTCCAATATAGGTTGCACCTAAGGTGGCGAGCTGGCAGAAACGTTAGCACGGTGGGAAAATTGCTAGCAATATTTCGTCTGTCTTTACGTTCTGAGTTCAAATTCCACCAAGGTTAACTTTGCCTTTCATCCTTTAGTGGTCAATAAATTAAGTACCAGTTACATACTGAGGTCGATCTAACCAACTAGACCCCCGCCTCACCCAAAATTTCGGGCCTTGTGCCTAGAGTAGAAAAGAATATAGGTGCATATGATTTATTATTTTACTACATCGCACATTATGCAAATAAGTCTGTAGTGTAACTACTTTAAATTTTTGTTTGTAGGTGTGTATGTGTATGTCTTAGAGTGTATATGTAGGCGTGTCTGTAATATCAGGTGCATGGATTAGTGATTAGAGTATTTGTCTCATGATCGTAATGGCGTGAGTTCAGCAGATGAGGAGATATTTCGCGGAGATGGGGACTAACTGGGACTCTGTTGGACAGGTCGCCCAGGAGGACCAGGGAATATACCGACAAAGAATGAATGCAGCTGCTATGGTAAGGTACATGCCCACCTCACCTGACTTGTCTTTAGCTCATTCACAAAAAAATTAAGGGTTAAATTAGCATTTCTTGCTGTTATAATAGTAGGAGCAGCCAAGTTTTGTAAAAGAGATGGATTTAGGACCAAAATAAACAGAGGCACTAGAAGACTGTCATCCTAGAGCAGTCATTGGTCAAGTGCGGCCTAAATAGCATGCCTGACAAAAAATTACTTTAATTTTTTTTACTAGTGTGACCCGCCTAATGAGGAGTCATATTTGAAGTGGCCTGCTTCTTGAAAAAGTTACTCATGCCATCCTTGCAGTATTCCCTTTGAAATGTTTTAACAGGGCAAACAAGCATTTGATTCTCAGCTAGTTGTATGAGGGCTGGAAATGAATCTTTTTTGAGCTTTTCAATAGCAGCAACTATGGCAGCAAGTACATTTGGCAACTGCTGAGACTTCAGTAACCATGTGTATATATGTATGTCTCTTCTATTTTTTAATTATCAAATCTTCCAGTGAGGAGGGAGCAAGTTTCCAACAAAGATACAGGGCTCCATCTTTAGGATGTAGTTAACACAGACAAATTCACATTTGGAACTTGAGAAAAATCTTGCATATTTTTACTGTTCCACTCACAGATTGTACTTGTCATGTACAAATAAGTCGCTCAATTTCTCTTTCTGAAAATCCCAGTTTATCCAGATTCTCCTTTAAGCATTTACTAACAAAATTTAGTGCTCTAATTATTATTGGTGTGAATATGAGTTCATAGTCTGGATATAAAAGCTGGAGGTTTCGAAGCAGTTGTCCATAGCTATCCTCTTTTTCTTCGATTTTCAAAGAGATATTTATATCTGCAGGGCAGCTGACCTTTATGATGGTACATACCTTTGCCCCTCTGTCCCAAACAACAATATCCGGTCTGTTATGCTAACATTTAACAGAAGTTTTGTTGGAAATATTCCACCAGTATTACTTGAGTTGGTGCTTATGAATGAATTCCATAACAGAGGGATTTTATAAGTTTATTTCAGGACAGTCTTTTTTGCAGATGGCGTTGTAAATTGTTTTAGCAACAACATCGTGCCACATAGGGAGGTAATACCATGATGATATTTTAGGACAGCTGCTAATCATATGTGTAACGTCTTTCACAGAAACGTGACATAGCCTACACATGTGGTTGCACCTTGGGATTACAAGAGTGTCACTGTCTTTCTTGTTCACCAGGTACCTTGTGGCAATCTCCTGTTCCTGGATTGCAAACGCATAGCCCTGAAAGTGTGATGTGATGTAGTGGTCTTGTGTCCAAGAAAGGCTGTGCTTCGTATCAATTCTAGTGTCTTCAAGCTTCTGGGCAACATACCCATGCATGGTCTTTTTTTTTTTTTGTATGTTGAGTGCTTTCCATCCAGGTCTTCTCTGAGGTAAGAGAGCCCAGCTCTTTTGGGGCTGTATACGAGATCATCAGGAAGAGAGTGTTTCTTGAGTTCACAGCCAACTCGTACAATGTTGCTCACTTCCCTTTTCAGGACTGCATTAATATATTTATTTTTGCTGCTGTTGTTTAGCAAATGCTGCCTGAGTGATACCATACAGCATTCGAAGGCCATCTGCACTGATCTCAGGCCTCTACCACCTTCATTTCTTCTTAGGTAGAGTCTGTCAACATCACTGTTTCTGTGGAGGTTCCCAGTTGTTGTCAGGATTTTGCGGGTTTTGATGTCTATGGAGTGGATATCCTCTACAGACCAATCAAGTATCCCAAATGTTGGGATCTAGTACTGCAGATGCATTGTGGGATCTTGTTTTGTATGTATGTATGTATGTTCTGATATCCTTAAGGAGTTGGAGGAGCTTCCTGTTCCTATAAATGAACATCTAACGACTCTACAATTGTCCCTGAAAGATGGGCAGTTTGCTACTCTAATAAGTGCCTATGCACCTACTTTGACTAGTTGTGATGAAGATAAAACTATCTTTTATACCCGGCTGTGTGGTAAGTAGCTTGCTTACCAACCACATGGTTCCGGGTTCATTCCCACTGCGTGGCATCTTGGGCAAGTGTCTTCTACTATAGCCTCGGGCCGACCAATGCCTTGTGAGTGGATTTGGTAGACGGAAACTGAAAGAAGCCTGTCGTATATATGTATATATATATATATATATATATGTGTATATGTTTGTGTGTCTGTGTTTGTCCCCAACATCGCTTGACAACCGATGCTGGTGTGTTTACGTCCCCGTAACTTAGCGGTTCGGCAAAAGAAACCGATAGAATAAGTACCAGGCTTCCAAAGAATAAGTCCTGGGGTCGATTTGCTCGACTAAAGGCGGTGCTCCAGCATGGACACAGTCAAATGACTGAAACAAGTAAAAGAGTAAAAGAGTAAAAAGAGCTGAGAGTCATACTTAGGAAAATCCCCAATTCTGATAAAGTCATTCTATTGTGGGATTTCAGTGCCAGGGTTGGAACAGACTAGCAAACATGGAATTCTCTAGGAAGTTTTAGTGTAGGGAAAATGAATAGCAATGGTCTCATGCTGCTGGAGCTTTGCAATCAACATGGACTTTACATCGCAAGCACTCGTTTTATGCACAAAAGTGATCGCACAACAATGTGGATGCATCCAATGTCTAAAGTTTGGCACTTGCTGGATTTTGTCATCATCCGCAAGCATGACATCTATGAAATTTGTAATGTCAAGTCCTTTCATGGATCGGAATGCTGGACAGACCACAGTCTGGTGCGAGCAAAGTTCCGAATGATAATTAGAGTGAAAGAGAGAAGAGGACCAGTTTGCATTCCTGGGCGTCTGAATGTCCACAAGATATATGATGCTGTGTTGAGGAAAGAGCTTCAGACTTGTTTGTCCAGCATTGAAAATACTACAGTATGGGAAGATTTTCGAGACCAGGTTCTTCAATGGGCTGCTGAAACACTGGAATATGCTACTGCTAGTCACAGAGACTGGTTTGAAGAATTTAAGTGTGCTACTCGAAAGCGCACTGCTAGTGTAGTGAATGGGGAAAGCTTGATTTGCAATGTTTGCAGTCATGTATGTTTGTCAAGAGCAGGGCTCATTAGCCACCAATGGAGTAACAAATGCAAAATATAAGTTAGTCCTAGATCACACAATGTTCCTAAAGGTCAGCAATGGTCTTCCTCAGTCACGAGTGGTCGGCCATCATGTATGTATGTTTATGTGCAGATTTGTATGCTTTATATATATATATATTCTCATGCATATAGTTACATATCTAGACAGGCTCATATATATTTAAATGATAAACTTCTGGAAAGTTTTACAGATTTTTACAGTTCCAGTGATTTGTAGTCTTCAAATTAGCTTTCTCATTTCTAGTTTTGAGAAGCCTAATTTCTCAAGATTGGTATTTAGGCAGTGTGTTACATATCCCAGATCTCCAATAATTACAGGTATAAACCTGAACTTGTAATGTGGATAGAGTAACTGTAGATTTCTCAATAGTTCAGCGTATGTATGTATGTATGTATGTATGTACGTATGTCTTAACATATTTCTTCTGTGCCTATATGTGCTTTTATGTTAATACAATTCTCCAACAGCAAGGCTGAGTTAATCTAAAAGAAATCTTTATCGTATTCCATACAATTATTTAAAATATTGGAAGTAGGAAATAAAATAGAGAGGACTTAGCTGCAATCACTCAGGATGGCTTTATAAATCTGTACGTTTTTACCTCTCGTATGATTGAAGGAGATGTTCTTTTTGGCAAAACACAACCGAGATGACAATGGACATTAAATTTGACTTGGAAAAGAAAAAAGAAAAGAAAAGAAATCAGAAAGAGAAAACAAGAAGGAAAATCAAGCGAACAAAACCCGTGGTTTCATGAAAACTTGATTTGGTGAGAACTTTGAGGCGTTTGACATGAAGTATATAAAGAAAAAAAATTACTTGTGCTACGTTTTGCGACTAGGACCGGCACAGTGGAAGTGGGTAGCAAATCACTGCAGGTCATTTACTGTCGATAAAACCAAGGTAAATTCTATTTTATTTCTTTAATTAAACCAACACGCTACTGAATACAGCTCCCGTTAGTTTGTTTTCATAAGCAGAATGCAATATTTTTCTTTCTTTCTCCCCATCTCTCTCTTTCTCTATTTCTCTCTCTCACCTATCTCCCCACCTCTCTCTCTCTCTCTCTCTCTCTCTGTCTGTCTCTCTCTCTCTCTCTCTCTGTCTGTCTCTCTCTCTCTCTCCGTCTGTCTCTCTCTCTCTGTCTCTCTCTGTCTCTCTCTCTCTCTCTGTCTCTCTCTCTCTCTGTCTCTCTCTCTCTCTGTCTCTCTCTCTCTGTTCCTTAAGCTTTCAATCGTGTATTCATTTATTTATCATCTATCACTAGTTAGGTCAAGGGTTCTCAACCGGAGAATCGCTGGCAATATGTTGGTCGCGGAATTCTTTTGCATGGCCTTTTGAATGCAGTAACGTCGCTTAATTATCTCTTTGGCTGTCAGCATTCATACTAACTTATAACGGATTAGGGACTGGGTAAGCTAGGCAAATTAGGGTCTCTCAACAAAATCGTAATGAGAAATTAATTAAAGCACACGTCTTCTCTTCGACGTAGTTGTGTTTACACTGTGAGTCATATGAACGGATTTGGTCGCCGAGACTTAAGTAACTTGATCACAGACTCAGAACGAATGCCAGGGTAGTTGTCGCCCTAAGATTAACCCTACAATCAGCACCTCTTCTCTCTGTTATGACCGCTGGGTACAGCTAAGAACAGTTGCTTATATAAGATACAATATTGTATCTAAAGTTTACCTGATGACGATTAAGTTTTCTGCTGTTCTTCAAACACATACAACAACTCTTCATTGACAGAAATGGGTATTAAAAAGTTAAGGTTTAAAAAATGTTACATTTCTTTCACTTTTCTAATGCCGTTAGATTTTAACGCCCTGTGCGATCGTCTTGTAGTGCCGGCCCTGTACGGACTCAACGAAGCACTGAAGATGGAGTACAAACCGAGGACCTCTCGGCTGTTTCTACTGTATCAATCTATTCAATTGTCTGTGTTTTCAGCAAATACTAGAACATCTATGACGAAATAACCGAACAAATGTAAAAGACGGCGAGGGAAAAGAACATTGTCTTTAAACTGATTTTTTTTTATGTTTGAAAAAATACTGTGAATGATAAACATCTGGTGAAATGCAGGGATTGAACAAAATAACATGAATTGTTACAAAGATGTTGATTATAAACTGAAGTTAGTAGGAAAAAATTAAACAGAGCAGGCTAAAATACAAAAGAATCACAATTTTTTTTATCATTAGAATGACAAACTAACTTATGATAGCAGTTATAACTCTTTAATTTCTGAATCCCATAAAGGTCAAACTTTGCCTTATATCTTCTCAGGGTGGGGTCAGTGACATCTTAATGCACAGGCACATTGAGCTGTTGCCCGAAGTCGTCACAGTCTAGGAATCCAATTCTAATCTATGCTGTGTTCAATGTCAGTGATAGATTCTAGGAATCCAATTCTGATCTCACGAGTCTAGAAATCCAATTCTAATCTGTGTATGTTGTGTTCTATGTCAGTGATAGATTCGCCCGGTACCATAATGCTACTAAAATGGCCTTGGGTGGGGTGATAAAATAAATTACCCGTTAAGAACT
This sequence comes from Octopus bimaculoides, assembly GCF_046866305.1. Classification (NCBI taxonomy): domain Eukaryota; kingdom Metazoa; phylum Mollusca; class Cephalopoda; order Octopoda; family Octopodidae; genus Octopus; species Octopus bimaculoides. The sequence goes on along the minus strand of NC_142928.1, from coordinate 2,949,061 downwards.
GAAGCCAATATTATTTACTTTTAAGACATCCTAGTTGTGATTGGAATTATAATGGAAGAGAAAACAATTCAAATATCAATATTGTCAGAATGAAACTTTCGTCTTTTATTCCGTGGGACGTACATATTTTGTATGTACCAGAGCCTCCAAGAGAAATTCTGAAAGCTGGAACAAGATGCACCAAGAATCCTTTAGGACCCCAGTGGTCAAGGTTCATCTCAAAATTCGAAGGGGCTCTGAGTTTATTTATTTATTTATTTATTATTAATAATTTATTTATTTATTTGCTTATTAATTTATTTATTGAGGGAGTGTCCCCATCAGATATTCGCTGTCCAGTTCCTTTTTGGTTTTCCAGGTCCCGGACCACCGATATACTCCTTTTTATAGGCTCTGCCATTAATTATTTCACACTAAATTATCTCTTACAAAATGAAATTAGACCGAAAGTAATCGATAATTTTAACGTGATCAAGACGGCCAACAGGGAGACTCGTTAGGATGTTGGGCAAAAGGAATGACGGCATTTCTTCTGTATTTATGCTCTGAGATCGATTTTACCTTCCATCTTTTTGGGAATCGATAAAATAAGCACCAGTTGAACACTGGGGTCCATGTAATCGACTTGACCACTTCCCCTGAAATTGCTGGCCTTGTGCTAAAATTTGGAACCAATATTTTTAATGTGATCAGCTTACTTGTGCTGCTAATGACCACTGGAAAGGCATGAGTGTCACATACCGTCATCTAACACCCTCACAAATCAAAAGTTTCGTTCATGTAAAAGTCAGTATTTGCCAACGTTTGTTAAAATGTGAATCACTTCAAAATTAGACCGTATGTCTTTTACTCCTTTGTTTAAAGCAATACTGGAGCACCACACACATGGAATGTTGTCTAAGTTAGGATGAATGTGTCTTATCAAAAGACTAATCTAATTCATATTACAGTAGGATTACAGTTGGTTGTCCAAATGTATTGCAAATTAAGTTTATCAAACAAGTGGTAACATAGAGAAATAGAGGGAATTTAATATTGGGAAAAGTAACTTAAAGGAAAGTAGCAAAACCTTTCTCCATTCTGTACTATATCAGCGCGCGTGCACAATACACACATACTACACCACACACACACATACATACAGAGAGATATAGATATAAATATATAGGTATATATACATACATGCATATAGGCGATGTTTCGGTACGAGTTCCTAAATATCGGCCACCGTAGTGAAGATCGTGCGGGTGTTACAGAAAAGGCCGATCTTTGGTAAAGATCGCCGAAGACACTTTTTACAGAAAAGGGCGATATTTAGGAACTCGTACCGAAAGATCGCCCATATATTTATATATATTTCCATTAGCATTATTTCTTCACGTCTTGTCTTAAAGCTGTCTCATGGCCGTAAGACCTTTATTTTGTATGTATATTTACATTTGTGCCAACTGTTTGTGTCATTTGACTGTTTCCCGCACCCTACTTTACGTTCGTTCACTTCTTCCCAGCATCTCGTTGTTGTTGATGCCACCAAAATGAACGAGCTTACAGTCAAAGGATCGAAATTGTTATGATTTTTAGATGATAAATGATGAGGAAAGAGCATGCCCACGTTTTGTGTGGGAATTTTCAGTGTGTTCCTTTATCGTCTTTTGTGCAATTTTTAAATCTGATTACACACACACAAACACACACACACACACATATGTACATATTGTGTGTGTGTACGTTTATATATAAACACATATACGTGCATATAGGGAGAGTGGGAGAACGAACGGATTGACAAGTGGATGGTTGAATATACCTATATATGTATGTATGGGCCACCTCAGGAAAGATATAATCTTACTTCAATGATGTTAGCGATTATCTTTGATGAGATCGCAGAAACAAAAGGATTCTGACATGCAAACTGACTGATTGATCAATGAAATGATAGTTCAAACACTCAATTAGCTAACTGGTTAATTAGTTAACTAGTTGACTAATATTAATAAAACTGAATATAAAATATCAACAAGTGGCCCTCCGAATGACCCTCCAAACATAAATCTCCTTCAAAACAGATTTCTCATCAAGAATTTTGCAAAACAAACGAAATGATCAGACAAAATGGTGAATTTAATATCAAAATCTAAATTGCTGATTTTGTGTGCATCTGTGTGTGCGTGCGTCCGCGCATGTGTGTGATGTGCGTGTGTGTTTTCAGCTTTGAATCAAATCGCATAAGATTAAAAGAAAAAAAAGATGTATTTAAAAAAAAATTCTCTCTTCTTTTTTTTTTCTTAATAATATTACTTTTATATAATTTCTCTTCAGAGCAACAACCAGAACTTTAAAGATGTTTTCCAGTATTTTTATAACAACATTAATAACAGCTGGTAAGAACTGTTTCATAATTCCTTCTCTATTATACGTTTCTGTTCAGTGCAAGAAAGATTCCATCAAATTCTTCCTCTCGCTCTGTGAAATAGTTTCTACTCCCGGATGAAGTCATTTTCATTCAATTCTTTGTGCCAACACTGACTGGTCCAATATCTTAAATTCTGTCATTTAAAAAGAAAGCCCCGTGTTAAGTATATATATCATCATCATCGTTTAACGTCCGCTTTCCATGCTAGCATGGGTTGGACGATTTGACTGAGGACTGGTGAACCGGATGGCTGCACCAGGCTCCAATCTGATTTGGCAGAGTTTCTACAGCTGGATGCCCTTCCTAACACCAACCACTCCGAGAGTGTAGTGGGTGCTTTTACGTGCCACCGGCACGAGGGCCAGTCACTCAGTACTGGCAATGGCCACGCTCAAAATGGTGTTTTTTACGTGCCACCTGCACAAGAGCCAGTCCAGCGGCACTATATATATATATATATATATATATATATATATATATATATATATATATATATATATATATATATATATGTAAATTTAAATAGACGTTAAAATAGCCTCATTAAGGGATAAAAAATCTGCAATGAATTACTGGTTTGTTATCTGTTATTTTGTTGTTGATAGTAATATTCCTAAAATAATAGGTTTAAGTATAAATCTTGTTTTTTTATTTTTAATATTCAAATTAAAATCCAGAAAATGGAGAAGTAGAATTGATATAATTTATTAACTGCAAAAATTCAACATGTTCTCTTACAGCTGTTTCGCTTTTGCCCAAAAGAATTAAATTCCAGTAATTAAAACATTTTATTGGGCAAAATTCCATCAGAGCAGTAAAAAAAGTCTGTTGAGATAGATAGAAAGATAGATAGATAGATAGATAGATAGATAGATAGATAGATAGATAGATAGATAACAAGATAAGAAAATTCTTTGAGAATTTTATGAATGATGGGAGGAAAATATTTGCATTTTTATCAAAATATATTACTGGTTTCAATTGTTTTAAGACAATCTTGTCATGCAGCAGGTAAACATAAAATTTCATTTACTTCAAGTTTCTAAATTCTTGAAATTGTCAGGAAATTTCCAAGGATTGCTTTGATCCAATTTTACAGAAAATGTGGGTTCATATTCAACAAGCAGTCTTCAACTTTTCAATCCTAAAGGGTTCTTCACCCAATATTTACAAACTGTTATCTATAGCTTTGTCTATTTCAAGTTCCACTCCTAAAAATGGAATTATATATGTATGTGTGTGTATCACACACACACACACACATTGCTGGTTTGCTGAAGTTAGGTGTCCCGGTCTCCTACATTATACCTGGTGTTATGGCATTATTGATCCTGATGTTTTACACACCATCAGACACATCCATCTAGGAATTCGGTTTATTACAGAAACGACCTGGATTTTCCACCCTTTTTTTTTGTACCCTGTTGTAAATATTACTTGATTGACGAGTTTAATCAATGAAAGTTATTACTTCCTCTGACAACTCACAAATATAATTTATAATTAATTGCTTTGTCTTTGATTTCGTAAACAATATTTTCATTCATTAAAAATCTAAGTGGATCCTTCGTCGATTTTGACCTTGTATAATATTTTTGTCCAATCAATGGAACTAAATATTCATTGAATTCTTGCCTAAGTGGCTGAGTACACCACACACATTTGTACCCTTAATGTAATTCCCAGGCAGTATCACCAAGATACAGTATAACAAAGCTGGATTTTTTCAATCACTGGTATAAGCCATTCGATGAAACTGCTATAGCTTTCATCTACCCATTTTCACTCATAGCTCCAAGCTGAGACCAGCCTTTAATTAATATAATCGATTGTCTTTAATCAACATATTTAGTATCTACTATATAAATATACAGCGTCCTAACCTCATGGTTCCGGGTTCAGTCCCAATGGGCAAGTGTTTTCTACTATATTCTCTGGTCGACCAAAGCCTTGCAAGTGGATTTGGTAGGCGGAAACTGAAAGAAGCCCATCCTGTGTGCGTGTGTTTGTGTGCGTGTTTGTGTGCGTGTTTGTGTGTGTGTTTGTGTGTGTGTGTGTGTGTGTTTGGCCCCCACCACCGTTTGACAACCGATGTTAGTGTGTTTACATCTCCTAACTTAGCAGTTCAGCAAAACAGAGTGACACAATAAGTACCAGGTTATTGTGTCACAATACTGTGTCACAATACTGGGGTTGATTCATTCGATTAAGAGTATGAAGACCAGTTACATGTCTTTCATTTTCCAAAATCATTAGAGAGTACGCTGTTGATTTCAAGACTGAAAGAAACACAGCTAGTCATGTAAATGAATAAGCACAGTTTAAGGTAAAATATATTTGTGTAAATACATTCTTCCACACTTTACCTAAAATTGCAGCCCTCTTGGTTTTTCTGAAGGAGTATTTAATATATCTTTATTCGCATTTATTGTCCATATTCATGCCTTTATCCCATCTTAGCTCTGTTTTGTTTAAATTTTGCAAAATATCCTAAGCCATAAATAATTTCTACTCTTTTTGTGTTTGTCTAAATCTCACATCTTCTGGAGTCAACGTAGGACAACTGCTGGGCTGATGACGTTCATCGGATCAGAAACATGTGTCCACAGCTGTCCCCCTGTCTACAGACAACCCACACTGTATTTTCTATTATGATATGTCGATTTTGGAGAATTCTTGATTCTTGGGGTTATTTCCCATTCTTGTTTGGAGTGGATTGTAATTACCATAAAGCACTTGTTTTGATCTTCTCTCGCAGAGAAGATAATTTCAATAAATTCAGTAATGTGTGTGTGTGTGTTTGTGTGTGTGTGTGTGTGTGTGTGTGTGTTTGTGTGTGTGTGTGTGTGTGCGTGCGTGCATGTGTGTGCATCTGTGTGTTAGAAACTAACATTTGTTTGATAGCTGGACATGTAGGAAACTAGGCAGATGGATAGAGAGAGAGTGGAGGAGGCAGACAGACAGAGACACGGACAGACAGACAGACAGACAGACAGACAGATAGATTGGTTGGTTGGAATGTTTCTATGTCTGTAGGCGGGCATGTAAAAAAGATACATAGACAGGTATGTAGGAAGACAGGTTTTCACATCTGTATGTTTATTTTTTAAAAAGTGTTATTTTGAAAAAGTGTTATAACTTACATTTCAAAATACATACATATACATACATGTATATATACATACATGTATATATACAGCCGTATAGGTTTTATTATACATATGTATAGGTATATATATATATATATATATATTGGTATATATAGACAAATATATATATATATATATATATATATATATATATGTGTATATATACATATATATGTGTGTGTGTATATATATATATATATATACACACACACATACACATATCCGTACATTCATTTATGTCCTTCACACGAACATTTTTGAAACAATAGCTGATTATGTAGGCCGACACTCATTTTGATTAATCTCATATAGCTAGGGTAATAGATTCATTAGGAAAGACACTGGCGTGAGAAATTGGTTGTTAGTGTATGTGATTGTGCAGATGTTATTTATGGCTGTGTGAAGAAAACTACACACCTTATATCATTACAAAGTCAATAAAAAATACCAAATCCAAGATGGTGGTGGAGTGGTGGAATTGTTAGGATATTTTGTGGTATGGTATTTTTCCTAGCCCTTTGCATTCAGGGTTCAAATCTCATCATGGTTTTATCATGGATATGTTGTGTCGTTGGTTTGCCGTGATTGACAAAAAGATGAAGGATAACAGATGATGGTTGTCAAGTTGCAATCTGGCTGCGTATAATGAATGCATGACACTCATGATGAATTAGCAACATTCATTTCACTGCACAAGTAATTTCCATGCTGGTCATGAATTAGAAATAGCAACAACAAAGTTGGCACATGAGAAAGAATTATTCTTTAGCTTTTACAAATTAGTTGATTGTAAAGGCTGTGTAATTAAGCTTGCTAAGACAGAAGAAAATATAGGATTCGCTTCTGTAAACTATAACAGGACATCAAGAGTAAGAGTTATGATAACGACTGTTAAAAACAGCAAGAGTATGTGGAGCTGAGCTGCAGGCTGCCACACCCTAAGCATTGGTGCTCAAAAGCATGCTTACATATAGGCCTGTTAGGATACTATCCTGGAAGCTCCTAGAATGATCTATCACCTGATATCTGACTGCTGGTGAGTCCATAACTTAACCGCTCACATGAACAAGCTGTTGCCATCCCATGATTTTAACTTGGCAATTTTACGACTAGGTTTCGTGTCTTGCTACAGTTTATATGACAGCTAAATGGTGGAGTTGTTAGAGTCAGTGGAATGAATACACCACCATATTTGTTCCAACTCTCTGCACGTTGAATACAGATCCAGCCCAGATTAACTTTTCAGCTTTTCTGGGTTGATAAAAATATCCCTATCCAGGGCGATGAATTGGTGGAAATTTAAGAAGGTCAGACCAGCAACTTTGTGGCATTTTTCCCGGCTCTTTGCATTCTGATTTCAATCCTGTCATAATTTGCATGGTAGAATTAAATCCATCGACAGGTTTAATACTACCACCTGGTGCCTTCTGTGCTTTTAGTGAAGTTCCCTATGTTACAAGCATTCAGACAAGGTCTCTAGCTTGAAGAGAGGATACCTCTCTCTCTCTCTCCCTTCACCCCCTTCTGTGGGGGGTCAAGTGTATGACCATCTCTCCTGACTAAACAATAAATGAAATGCTTATAAGATTACAAAAACAAATCATCCAGTTTTGATTAAAGCTTGGAATGAAAATTCTTGCTCTCTGACAAACATTTTCATTATTTCTGACCAAAACATTGCATGGAAGTGGGTAGGGATGCTGTCAAAATACAAGGGTCTACAAACTGAACAATATTTTCGTCTAAAATTTGGAGAGAAGATGATCCCAATCGCAAGGTAACTTTGTATCCCAACTGAATAATTAATTTAACAAGATACATTCTCAAAACAAAAAATGGCAACAAACTTGGAAATATAAAATTTAAAACAAAGGATACATAACAAAAACACAAATAAGCAAAAATAATCTACGAGGATAAAAACATTGAAGATATTTACCATGAGTGAAACAAATTAAATAATAAAATCAAATAAAACTCTAGTATATTTACAGAATACTAACCAACAAAAACTAAATCAATACAACACAAGCAGAAATAAGAATAAAAGGGAATATGGAAAAAATTGAAGAATATGGAATTCTAAAGAAGGAAATTATGAATATGGTAATAATCCTAAGGTGGAAATAGTTAATGAAATAGAATCGTTAGATCTTCCAATGAAGTATCTCTCAAAGATGAAACTTAATGACACAATAACAAGAAGCCTAGTCATCGCACACTTAATGAAAACAAACACGAGCATCAATATCACCAAGATAAACGAAATGATATATGCAACATCTACTGTCAAAATCTGAGCCAATGTAAAAAGCAAACATTCAAATAGAGATGGGAAATAAAGATGTCTCAATTCTTTATGAAATCAATAATGAAGAGATAGAAATGAAAAAAAAAATTGTTACGAATATGTTTGAAATATAACATAACAATAAAAGTAGCTGAAATCAAAGAATGCTTAAAACAAGACATACTAAAACACAAAAAAATGTCATCACGAGAAGTGACTCTAACTAAATCAATTTTATTAAAGTCAATATATCAAAAATATGGTATCAAAATATAAATCAATGCGATATCAACAGCGAGGAAAGTAGAAAAAATTCTGAATGGGAGTATGGACATTAAGAGAATCACCATCGGCATGCTTGTCCAGAAAGCACCTCTTCAATTGTGGAAGGCCGTGTCAAATCAAGAAGTAACTCATATGTTAAAAGAAAAGCAAACAAGAAACAGGAAGACTTCAGGAAATGGAAATTCAGATTGAAATATTTAACAAACACACATGTTGAATGAACTGGAAATGACACCAGAACGACTCGGTAAAGAGAAAGGCGTCAAGTATAGATAAACAGCAAACTTTAAAAGCTGCGTGTACCCTTAATCTGCTTTCCCATAACTTATGTCCTAAGTGTAATAATATCACAGAAGATTATTTTATGTCTGGGAAACTTGCTTACTTTCAGAAAAACAGAAAGAATGCTGCTAAGACTCATATCGTTGTAAATATCAATTACAAGTCAGCAACGCCATAATGGCAGATTGTATAAGGAGGAAGAAAGGTTTAAGCATGGCTTGGATTGAAAACCCGAAGGCTTTAATGATGTTCCATAAAAGCAATTACTGCAAGTTTTAACTATAAGTACGGCAGCAGCAATAATAAGCAGATGCATTAAATACATCCTGAATAAATGGCAGCCAATTCTGCAGGAACAAATTTAGGAGAAAATTATAAAGACTAATCCTGTTTCTATTAAAAGACAAATATCACGTGGTGATTTGTTTTCCCCATTCCTTTTTTGATGTTAACGCATTTATCCAACATGTCAAGTCATAATGGAGATGGATATGAATGAAAGGACAATCAACCATCTTTTGTATGTAGACAACTTCAAGTTGTTTATCGACTGCAGCTGATAAACAGGTAGAAACACTGCTGCAAAGGGTACATAGAATCACCAGAGAAATTATGTAATTCAGATAAGAAAGACGCATGAAGATGATGGGAGGAAATTTATTAAGAACACTAAAAACATTTTAGATAAAGAAATAGATATAAGAATTATTACACTTACAAATACTTGGGAATTACAGAATACAACACACGCACGTACACATGCGCGGTCGCATAAGAAAGTGTTATGAAAGGATAGCAAAAACACATTAGATGAATACTTATGCCCTATATTTAACAGCATTAAATATATATAGGATGGCTTATATGAAACAATCGTTAGTTCTACTTGTGTAGGATTGCTTTCAATGGCTGACTTCAATGTAACATGGTTGTTTCATATGGTTCAGTTTGAAAAATAAATGCCAATGTTTTCTTTTTATTGTCTCTCTCCTGTGAGACTTCATCTTTCTTAACACCAGTTTCTATTGCTGAGGTAATAACATGACTTCTTGGCAAAAGTCCAATCTGTCGCACATGGTAGACTGTATCATAGTGTGAAATTGTGATCACTGAGGCATAAAATACAATTACACACAACTTGTATGTCAAACCAAATACTGCTCCGCCAACAGGCTGAGGTGCAATAGACTAATTATGAGCAGTGGTGGACTGGCCAGGTTGCCAGCTTGCCTGATGGAAAGTGGGCCCCTGTGCCATTAGAATCTATATATGGGGCCCCAAGGGGTCTATCCCCTCAAGTTTGAGAATTTTTTATTCACTCCTGGAAGAATGCATTAATTATTTCAGCTTGGCTGTTTTTGTAGACAGTTGAAAAGTGACCTTCGTGCGGGTGACACATAAAAGCACCCACTACACTCTCTGAGTGGTTGGCGTTAGGAAGGGCATCCAGCTGTAAAAACTCTGCCAAATTTAGATTGGAGCCTGGTGTTGCCATCCGGTTTCACCAGTCCTCAGTCAAATCGTCCAACCCATGCTAGCATGGAAAGCGGACGTTAAACGATGATGATGATGATGATGAGCATTGTAGTTGCAGGTGCACTCCCTTAGTCTCCTGGCAACCAATATTTTTAGACCCAGTCTGCAACTGATTATAAGGTTCTTCTTCAAAGCGGAAGTTCCAAGGCATTGTCTTTCCTCAGAAGCTAAATGTGCTTCAGCTGCCCCTCTATATTTGAAGACCCCTTTATTTCTGATATGAGTGGGTTTCTCAGAGCAGGAAAATAATACCATGATGCTTGTTCCTCAGAAATATTGTTAGAACTTGATTGCTTTGAGTATTATCATGCAAACAACCATTTTCATAAAGGTGAGTGATACCATGAACAAAAGCTGGTATTTGTGATATGAGAAGTAACTGCTACATTTAGAAAAACTAGCTAGGAGTTTTTAAGGGATGCAAGATTAGGTGCAAAGTGTTGGAAGTAAAGTCATAGCACATGGCAGCACTTGCAGGCAAATAAAATGAAGAAAAAAAATGTGGCTTTTAAAAAGGATTTTTCAAAAATAGTTTTGTTATACAGTAGGAGAGAGATCTAAGACTGGGGCCACTAAAGTGGTTGATATCGATCCCTAAGGGTCGGTATGACTATTCAAGGGGTCAATAAATGCCTGGAAACTGCACATCTACTTAATTATTATTTATTTATTTTCTTGCATATGCCTGGGGATCGATGATGGGGGTCAAGGATTTCATGAAGGGGTCGACAGTCTAAAAAGTTTGGGGACCCCTGATTTAAGATGATGAAATGGTGAAATCCAGTGGTAAATGCCAGAAGTAAAACATACAGAGGAGAAAATCCTGAAACATTGCGTGGTGAAGGAGGAAGCCGGATGGAGAGGAGAGCAAGGATAAATAATGAGGAGAGTGAAGAATGTGTGTGCGTATGTGTATTGGTGTGTGTGTGTGTGTGTGTGTTAATGAGAGAAGTGGTAGTCAAGCTAAGCGGGTGCGTGTGTAAGAGGGCTGGAAGGGTCAGTGGCAAGGATTGACTGATGTTGGGAGCAATAGTCAAACCAGAGATGAAAGTGTTAAGAACAGTCAAAAAGCAAGATAGGAATGATGGGTGAGAGGAGGTTACGTGAGTGAAGAAACATATGTGGGAGCGTATGAAGGTGTGTGTTCTTGAACAAGTATGTTTATATGTGTGTGTAGAATAAAAGTGTGAGTTTATTTGTGTATGTGTGTGAGGGGTATACGTGGGCTGAGAGTAGGTATGTACGTCTTAGTTAGCAAGAGAGTGTAAGAGAATGTGTGTTGGTGTGCTGGTGTAAGTGGGGGGTGTTAAGGGGAAAAGAAGGTGGAGATGGGATGTGTGTTTGCGAGTGTGTGAGAGTTCTGAAGATGTGTATGGTGGCGGTGATTGTGTGTTCGTGGAAACGGCATTGGTTTATTGAGGGCAAGTGGTAAGTATGTGGTGGATGGAGTGATGGGGATGGTACGAGCATAAGTGGGTTGCGTGGAGTGGTGTGTTAGAGGGAAGGACGAGTAAAGCGACAAGGTAGAAAGAAGGTCAGAGGAATTGTGCAGGAGTTGAAATTGAAAGGACTATAGGTTTGGAAAGAGAAAATGAGCTCTTGTTCCTCCTGGATATGAGTAGTGGATGAGGCAGGAGTGGCGACCACGCCATAGATGTGAGATCTTGCGCAGAATGGTCGGCAGAGCGGAAATGTCGAGAGACAGGAGACTTGTTGCCAAGTCGAATGTCTCTGAGGTGCTTCGTGAACCTATCAACCACAGTCAGTTACTGGTTTGCCTGATGTTAAAAAGATTGCAGAGGGGGGAATAGTAGAGGGGACATCATATATATATATATAAATATATATATATATATATATATATATATATATATATATATATATATATATAATATTAGGGATATAAATCCAAATTTACAGGTAAAAATTCAATTTAATTTAATTTATTAAAATTAAATTAAGTTTCACAATATATAATATATAAATATATAATTTAGAGAAAAGAACCAAAGTTCATGAACTCATCCATGAAAATCCAGTCACATATAGAAAAATTTAATAAGTAAATACACTAAAAAGATCTATTATAAAAATACAATGTAATAAATATTCAAATAATAATTATTCAAATAATATTATTTTATTATTTTAATATTTATTACTTTGTATATTTATTGTAGATCTTTTTAGTGTATTTACTTATTAAATTTTTCTATATGTGACTGGATTTTCATGGATGAGTTCAAGGATTGTGGCTTTTTTCTCTAAATTATATATATATATATATATATATATATATATGTATGTATGACAATTACAGTTTGGAAGACATATTGACCACTCAAAACTACGCAAAGACTGTTAACTTCACTCAAACGTTATTATTTAGTGAGAAACTTTTCGTTATGCTAATTGCAATCAGGTTACTGCCAGGGTTCCACTGCGTATTTTTGAATGGAATATAAATGTCTTCAAGGCAGTAACTGACAGGCACGCATGCACACACACACACACACACACAAAGTTTACTATTCCGTTAATAATAGATCAACAAGAAATGTAATCCGTCAAGTGAGAGATACATATCACTGGATATACATAGTTAGTATTTAAATATGAGCTCCTAAAAGTTTCATCCTGTGGAATCAATAATTCCACCTTTTGCCTTCACCTTTCTCTCGCTTTTTCTTGTGTTTTGTCATAGAGCAGCCATGTTCTGTATTCTGAAAGATTACTTGGAGTCACAAGACGATAGATAAATCTTCCAAATTATTATGATTCCACAGTATGAGACTATTAGTAGCTCATAGTTAAATACTGCATGCGTGTGTGTGTGTCAAAGTATCGAGAAGGCCGGCAAATGCTATTGTACACCTCTGGTCAGAATGTGCTTCCAATTCTGTCTTAATTGCTCCATTCTTTTCTATCTTGACCCAAATCACTTAAATTGTCTTTCCATTGCCGTAGAGGCTTATGTACATACATACAGGGGAGCAACTGCTTCCCCCAAACACATTTTTCAAAATTGCCGCCTTTTTATCAAATTTCTTTTAACTCTTTTTGTTACCTACATCATCAGTAATTGTAAGTTTAATACAAAGGCCATTGTTACTGAAAAAGAAATTAATGAATATAGAATATAGTTACGTATATTCTAACTAATGAAATATTTCACTTAATATAAGAAAAACGAATTAAAAATTGTTTGATATGTGTTAGAGCATTTTTTATGAGCTTGCTCCACCTAACTTTAGAACCTGACTAAGCCTCTATATGTATGTATGTTTGCATGCATGTATATATGTTATATAACATATAATAGATGTGTGTGTGTGTGATGTGGTAGTAGTGACATAAATCGTGCCGGTTGACCAGCTTTTGTTTTTTGTTATGGTTTTCATCTGTAGCTGTTTTTTTTTTGTAATCTTGTAACGCTATTTCTAATTGCGTTACTGTGTTGATTATTGCGCGTGTCCTCGCTGTTCACACAGTATAAAACTTGACTGAAGGACAAATTATTGTATACAAAGAAGACAGACTTTTATGGTGCCTGAGAGCTAAGTGAGCGGCTTATGAAAGAAAAAAATAATTATGATGAAACAAAAAAATCTGAAAAGATGAAAGGGGAAAGGAAAGGCAAAGAAATACATACATACATACATACATATGATTTTATTTATGCAGATACGAATAGATATGTGTATATGTATGACTGTAAAAAATGCATGTGTATATGTATGTATAAAAGTGTATGTATATCATTATTCAGTTATATTTCAAGATTTCTTGCCAATAAAGAGTCGGTTTCTAACCTAGATCCAAGGCTACTTCAATGGAATTTCAATATCAACAACAGTATTTTTGTTTGTTTGTTTGTATGTATGTATGTATGTATGTATGTCTTTGCCTTTGCCCGAGGCTATAGTAGAAGACACTTGCCCAAGGTGCCATGCAGTGGGACTGAACCCAGAACCATGTGGTTGGTAAGCAAGCTACTTACCACACAGCCACTCCTGCACCTCTGTATGTATGTATTTATGTATGTATGTATGTATGTATGAATGAATGAATACCATCATCATTTACTGTCCTTCTTCCATGCTGTCACAAGTTGGACAGTTTGACAGGATCTGATAAGCCAGATTTGTATATCAAGCTTGACTACCTGCTCTGGTATGGTTTCTATGGCTGGATGCCCTTCCTAATACCAACCACTCTACAGAGTGTACTGGGTGCTTTTTACACAGCACCATCACCAACGAGGTTACTGGATAGCCTGCAAGAGAAAACCCTTCAACAGAGGGTGAAGTAGTATCGAGGGAGTTGGCATTGTGCCAGATGATGAGAGGAGCATGATAGAGGGATAGAAAGAGCCTTGCAGTAGAAGAGATGCATGACTGCCTCAGTTGGAAAAAGAGAGAGAAAAGAGAGAGAGAGAGATAGTTACAAAGAGGAGGATATAGGTGAAGTATACAGAGGATTGGGTAGGGTGAGTGGGCAGGTAAGTTCACAAGAGAATGAAATGAGAGTGGGAGATGGTGCAGAGGGGGATGCAGTGAGTGAAGGCAAATTGAGGGGTTAGGGTTAGGAAGATGAATTGTTGGGGAGAGAGACTTGTCAGGGCCAGATTGAACCCAGGTAAACTTGCAAGAGTGTGAAAGGAGGGTGAGAGAGAGCGGGGGATGGGAATGCAGTGAGTGGTGAACATGGGTGGATGGAGGGAAGGGGGTGATAGGAATATGAGTTGTGAGGGGAGAGGAGCATAGGCACAAATGACATGCCATGAGGAGCTCATTTTTATTTCGATGACAAATCTTTTACATATATATATATATATTTATATGTATGCATTTGTATACACACACGCACACACACACACACATACACAACATATATATACATCATTATCATCAACATCATTATTTAACCATGCACAGACAGGATGCTAAATGCACTTTTGCCGAAGGACAAGAAACCAAAGCCAAGATGCCGAATGGACACAGTAATGAAAAAAAACATTCCTGCCTACAGAGTTTAATGACCAATTCACCAATTTGGCACTTGAGATTTAACAAAATTAAATTCTGATTTTCATATGTCTTTTAAGGCATTTGGTCTGTTCAGCTTCTTGTCCTTTGGCAAAGTGCATTTAGCATCCAATCTGTGGACCTCATTTAATGTCCCTTTTCCCAGAGGGTTGCATTAAGTTTCAGTGTCTGCTTTGGCATGGTTTCAAGTGCTGGTTGTCCTTTCTAATACCAACCACTTCACAGTGTGTACTGGGTGTTCTTTTTACCTTTTGTGGCACCAGCATTGGTGAGGTCACCAAGTACTCACAACACAAGATCCCACAACTGTGTTGGGTAAAGTATTGAGGGATAAGAAAGTATGATAGAGGGAGAGGAGCCAGTGTCTTGCTGAAGAGGTGACTATAGGGCTTGTTTATATATATATAGCACAGATGCAGCACTTAGACAAATTACAGAAGCTACACACATAATAGAAGATAAACCTAGCCTGAATAGGAAACTGGAATGGAACACTAACACACACCCCTAACAAACCACAAGCCACAACATATGACAATACATTCCCCATAAACCAATAACAATATGAACAAAATATAATACAATACATAGATAAACAAATGGAATTAAATACTACATACGTTAACAAAATTAAATTAAATACAAAAGAAAAAAAAAGTAGGTATAAACACATGAATAAATAAATAAATAAAAACAAAAAACATAAAAATAAACGAACATGTATTAACAGAGGATATAGATAATACAGGCACTCCCCATACACACAAATGCACTTACAAAAACATAGACACACATAGAGGGATACGCATGCGTAGACACATACAATAGGAATACAAAACACAAAATGGCTGATAGTTAGCAAGGTGGGACACACATAAGAAAGAAGAAAGCAAAGGACCACTGATGAGGTCACAGAAGTGTGACGAAAGAACTCTGGCCGAAATAAGATTAATGTAATATAAAGCTGAAGCAAATTAACACCAAATATACAGTGCGTGTGTTTTTATTGGCTAAACTGGCAATATGACCATCCCCAAGTACAACAACATATATATATACATACATGCATATTGGGTACAGGACATCACAAAAAACGTTAAACACAATGAGAAACGAAAACATAAAAAAGAAAACATAGAAAACGAATTTTTTTCGAACAACGAAAAAAAATAAACAGAGAAACGAGACATGCAGCATAAAGAGTATACCCCTTCGTCAGTTGTCCCTGTTCCATCCACTCCACATTTCGAAGGCAAGGACGTTATGCGACTTTGTTGAAACAGTTCTTCCCGCAAAGCAAATTAAATAAAATCTGGGATTTTTTGCAGAGGGTGAAAGTGTTAACAAAAACAAGACAGTAAAAACAAACGGTGAGGGCTGTTGAGCCAAGCCGATAGAAATATATATAATAAATCTCTGAGCAAAGTATAAACAGTAGCTGCATGACATTGTGAAGTATATTTGCCACTTAAATGTGGCTAACCCTTTAGGGTTGATGCTACTGTAGCTTGTAGCCCCCCCCCCCCCCCCGGGAAGACATCTCCTCCAGCTGGCTATTGACACACTTTCTGTGTACATATATGTATGGATATGTAGGTATATATATATATATATATATATATATATATATATATATATATATATATATATATACATATTTGTTTGCATCCCCAAGTACAACAATATATATATATATATATATATATATATATATCAATGAGAGAAAGAGAAAGGAGGGTTGAGGTACAAGATGAATATGAAAGACAGAATAGGGGGCAAACAGAAAGGTAGATGGGTAGGTGAGTGTGCTGTATGACAAGAGATTAGAGATAAGGGAATGAGTTGGACCAGGAGAGGTGAAGTGAAGAAAAGAAATATGGTACTGCAGAAGACCGATGAAAGAATGGCTATTAAAAGATGGGTTGTGCTGGATGGCTTAAGGCTTGACAGAATCTCAGTTTTGCTAAGATGGACAGGTCTTCTCAAGCATAGCATATTGCCATTCTTCACAGTTCCCCCCATCATCTGCTCTGAGAGATTCAACATCTTGAGGTCAATCTTTACCACTGCATCCACTATTCACTGTTCCCAGGGCCCATACTACTATTCCTCCACTACCCCCCTCTCCCCCCTCTCTCTCTCTCACACACACACACACCATTTACTCTCCACTGCTTCTCCATCTGGAATGCTCTCTAACAGCATTCACACCCTACTCTTCCTCTTCCCCCTATATCTATGGTAACTCCTAGCCACTCTCTCTCTCTCACTATACTTACCACTGCCCCCACCCCCACCCACTGCCTTATTTTCTCTCACTACCCTTTCCCAACACCTTCTCTGCCTCCTCAACATCCCTTCTCCTCTTAACTCTTTTCTAACCTACCCCACACCTCCCTTTCCTTCAACAACCCTTTCAAGATCCCTCACCAAATCACAAATCACACCTTCTCTCTTCTATTTTTCCCTCGGGTTATAAGGGCCACTCAGTCTTGCAAGTTCTTCAGAAGTGCTGGTATACTGAGTACACGTTATTATGGGTGGCTGATGTTAGGAAGGGCAACTAGCCATAGATGCGATGACAAAGCAGACACAGGGGCAATGTGGTATTGAACTTTTCCAACCCATACCAGTATGGGAGACTACATTAAATGAGGAGGAAGTTGAAAATGATGATGATGAGGCATGTGAGAGATAGATAGATAGATGGATAGCTGCATACATACATACATACATACATACATACATACATATACATACACACACACTGCAGTCAAGAGGAGGGTTATGGAGTCATTGCCAAAAAAGAACAACTCTTGATGCCTAGCAGAGAGAATTTCAGGCAGAATTTTCTCTGGCACTTTGAAATAAAACTTTAAGCTTCCATTCAAACTTTATTTCAATCCTTTATGAGCTCCCAGTCTTGAGCTATGGCTAATTATTCATGAAAATGTCATTTTTGTGTATGGTCAACTTCATCACAATTCTTCTGGTAAGCTGGGAGAATAATCAACGTTTTTTCTTGCTCAAAGTAGAGCTCAATAGTATTGGGAAAAACCTCTGATAATTCCATTAAGTTATCTTTAAGCATTCCTTAGATACAAAGGTTCCAAGCTGAATCTAAAATTTGGACAATTTTGCTGATACACCGCCACGGAAGCCAGACAGCTGCCCTGGCAACGATCACGCTCGAACGGTGGTCTTAGCACTCTACTGGTACAGGTGCCATCACGATTTCGTTTTCGCTTGCCCTAACAGGTCTTTGCAAGCCAAGTTTAGTGTCCAATGAAGGAGACGTTGGCATGGGTGCCAGTCGTTGAATTTAGTTTGATTTCGATTTCCCTTGCCTCAACAGGTCTTCGCAAGTGGAGTTTAGTGTCCAATGAAGGAAAGGTATGTATAGGTGGGCTGGCTACATCCCTGGCAGAGGCCTTGGATTTTGGTCTCACTTGACTTGCTGGGTCTTCTAACGCACAGCATATTTCCAAAGGTCTCGTTCAGAAGTCATTACCTTGGTGAGACCTAATGTTCAGAGGTCGTGCTTCACCACCTCATCCCAGGTCTCCCTGGGCCTGCTTCTTCCACAGGTTCCCTCAATCGCTAGGGTGTGACACTTTTTCACACAGCTATCCTCATCCATTCTTGCTTGTGTATACACTTATGTATATATATACATATTTTTGTATATACACTTTTACGGTATGCTGTGCTTGAGAAGACTCGTCAAACCAAGTGGAACCATAGTTGTGGTTGTTACCAGTGTCAACTAAATGGCACCTGTGCTGGTGGCACGTAAAAAGCACCCATTACACTCTAGGAGTGGTTGGTGTTAGGAATGGCATCCAACTGTAGAAACCAAGCCAAATCAGACTGGAACTTGGTGCAGCTCTCTGGGTTACCAGTTCCAGTCAAATTGTCTAACTCATGCCACCATGGAGAACGGGTGTTAAATAATGATGATGATGATGTGTGTGTGTATATGTGTGTGCATACGTGTGTACATTGGCACATATAGAAGGAATATATAATCATGTATATATGTAAAAGTCACACTGTTAAACCTGTATGCATACATAGATTTAACAATTAGATTTGATTGTCAACGTTTGTACATATGTTCATACACACACACACACACACTCAAACACACGCATACAAACACACACTTATACATACATACACAACCGCATACGTACACACACACATATTCACACACATAAAGACATACACGCAAACACACACATATACATATACAAACACATATGTACACACACACACATACACAAGCACATATATACACACACACACATACACAAGCACATATATACACACACACACATATTCACACACACACACAAACACATGTGCAAACACACACTTACACAGACATACACAAGCACAAATGTACTCACACATACACATTCACACACGCACATGCAAACACACACATACATATACAAGCATATATGTACACACACACACACATACAAATACATGCAAACACACACATACATACTCAAGCACATATGTACATATACACGCACACATGCAAACACTCGCGGCAACACACACATACATACACAAGTATATATGTATACACACGCACACATACAAACACTCGCGCAAACATACACACATACATGCACACATACATACACAAGCACATATGTACACACACACACGCACACATAAAAACACTCGCGCAAACGCACACACACATACACAAGCATATATGTCCACACACACATACATACACACACACACACATACAAAAACACACACACCTACACATACATACACAAGTGCATATGTACACACCCCCACACACACATTCACACACACATTCACACACACATGCAAACACATAAAAACACATGCGCATACACACACATACATATGCAAGCACATATGTAAACACATACACATACACGCATGCACGCGAACACACACACACATACAAACATATGCGCAAACACACACTTACACATACATATACAAGCACATGTACACACACACACACACATACACGCGTGCATGCGAACACACACACACATACAAACACATGAAGAAACAAATATTGAGACAATGATTGTGACACAATCCTTTCTAAAAGTAATTTCCCATTTTCCCATGATTCACCTTGAACCATCATTCCTTTATATCGTTTGGGTACATTTGTTTCTAACCAAACCAGAAGTTCTGGTCTATTTGTGGAAAGTTACATAAAAAAGCAGAAAACAAATTATTTAGAGCAAAAGAATAAAATTCAATTGTCTTTTTAATGATTTATTTTGCTTCTCTGAAACAATGGTTATTAACTTTATTCTTTAGAAAAAGGAAGCTGAAGGATCACAGAGCCAAGAGAATCACATGCCAACGCCTAAGAGTTGTACTTTTATCTCAGTTATAATTAATTAGCCATTTACAAAGAAGGGGACATTTTATGTCTATGTCTAACAAGGTGTTAAGGGGGCAAAAAAATGATCATTTGGCTTTAGGCGTTCTTTTGATTTGTGATTGCATTCAGGAATTTCTGTAAATCTTTGTCATCATCATTGTCATCACTACCATCATCATTACCACCATCACCACCACCATGATGATGATGATGATCATCATCATCATCATCATCACCACCACCATGATGATGATGATGATGATGATCATCATCATCATCATCATCATTTGACGTCTGTTTTCCATGCTGGTATGGGTTGGACGGTTTGACAGGGACTGGCAAGCTGCCTAGGCTCTAATATTTGGCAGGGTTTCTAAGGCTGGATGTCCTTCCTAATGTCAACCACATTACAGAGTGTACTGGGAGCTTTGTATGTGGCACCAGCACCTGTGCTTTGTATGTGGCACCAGCACGTGCTGTATACATGGCACCAGTACAGGTGCCTTATATGTGGCACCAGCCTGGGTGATTTTTACATGGCACCAAATAATTTGGTTTGAAACCATTCAGCAATGTCTGTAAATCTTCATAAAAATTAAATATTTTAGCTTTTATAGTCATCTGTGTATCATATTTAATGTAGATGGCTATTTTAATTACTGCCTCAATTGCACATGCTGGATTTTTATCCAGCCAGGCAGTTATTTGCAACATCAGTGAATATTTTCACATTTTTCTGTATCAGAGACAATGAATTCTCAACTGAGCATGTGGCTGGCTGCATTTACATGCTATTGAAAAGACCGAAAATGTCCGAAATACTCAAATCATTTGGAAGATAGCAACACTAATCACAACAAAAATCGAAGACATTAATTGCTAGCGACGGCAGGGTATTTTGCTTTGCTTGCAACTTTAATGCACTACCAAGTATATAAAAAGTTTGTAAGTCAATATTGTGCCTTACCTTGTGTTAGCAGTGCAATATTGTCACTTATAAGTTTTTTTCTACAGGTTTTCTACAGTTCAGAGCCAACACTGAAAATTAAAATGTTTCGTATAGGAATAGGTCTATGTAAACAATGTGATTGAAGAGAGAATAAATAGGTAACGGGTGTATATGCATATTTCAAAAGCAATAAATTTTGAAATAAGCATATACATTACACTCATTGCCTATTTTGCTGACTTTGGTTGCATTGTTCGCGACTAAATGTATTCATATGTGAAGCATCGCAACATTCATTGCTGGTTCTGAACTCTGTTGAAAATCTGTAGAGATGAACTTAGAAAAGGGAAAATAATTGCAGAAACAACTCCTACCCATTTCCAAATACTATGATCTGTTCATATAACAGCTGTGTGAAGACAAATCTTTCTTGAATACTAAAATGGACAGATAGAATTTTGGAACAACACATCACTGTTACCAAGAAAGAGAAAGAAAGAAAAAAGATAAAGAAAGAATGAGGGGTAGTTGAAAGAATTTTGTTAAACTCAATGGCATTTCTCTACATCATCATCATCATCATCATCGTTTAACGTCCGCTTTCCATGCTAGCATGGGTTGGACGATTTGACTGAGGACTGGTGAAACCGGATGGCAACACCAGGCTCCAGTCTAATTTGGCAGAGTTTCTACAGCTGGATGCCCTTCCTAACGCCAACCACTCAGAGAGTGTAGTGGGTGCTTTTACGTGTCACTCGCACGAAAACGGCCACGCTCGAAATGGTGTCTTTTATGTGCCACCCGCACAAGCCAGTCCAGGGGCACTGGCAACGATCTCGCTCGAAAATCCTACGGGAGCCAGTCAGGTGGTACTGGCAACGGCCACGCTCAAAATGGTGCATCTCATGTGCCACCCGCACAAGAACCAGTCCAGGGGCACTGGCAACGATCTTACTTGGCTTGCCGGGTCTTCTCACGCACAACACATTTCCAAAGGTCTCGGTCAGTAGTCATCGCCTCGGTGAGGCCCAATGTACGAAGGTCTTGCCTCACCACCTCAGCCCAGGTCTTCCTGGGCCTACCTCTTCCACGGGTTCCCTCAACTGTTAGGGTGTGGCACTTTTTCACGCAGCTATCCTCCTCCATTCTCACCACATGTCCATACCAGCGCAATCGTCTCTCTTGCACACCACAACTGATGCTTCTAATGTTCAGCTTTTCTCTCAAGATACTTACACTCTGACGGGTATAGAAGATAATCCAGGAGAAGGCAAACTGATAAATTATATCATCATCATCATCATCATCATCATCAGCATCATCATTTAACGTCCGTTGTCCATGCTGGCATGGGTTGGACGGTTTGACCAGGGCTGGCACACTGGAAGGCTGCACCAGACTCCAGTCTGATTTGGCATGGTTTTCTACAGCTGCATGCCCTTCCTAATGCCACTCCAAGAGTGTAATGGGTGCTTTTGCATGCCAACGGCACGGGTGCCATTTGTGTGACACCAGTATCTGCCACAACTGCAATTTTGCTCGGCTTGATGGGTCTTCTTGTCAAGCATGGCACAATGCCAAAGGTCTTGGTCATGACCTCCATTAGACCCCACACTCGAAAGGAACTCAGCCACTTTGTCTCCGTGAGGCCCAACAGTATGACTAATTGTTACTTTTGTGCCACAGTATGAGAGGGTGGTCAAAGCAGGCTTAACAAAAAGTGACTGATGGTATTTGCACTGGACTGTATGTTTAGAAGCATTCCTTCCGGCTGTGCATGTTCTGAGTTCAAATCCTGCCAAGATCTGCTTTTGTTATTTTAAGAGTCAACAAAATAAAGTACCAGAGTCAAGGTGATTGACTTGCTCCCTCCCATTGAGATTGCTGGCTTTGTGCTAAAATTAGAAATTATTACTTTTGTTGTTGTTGTTGTTGTTGTTGTTGTTATTGTTATCGTTGTTGCATGTCAAGTATAATTTTTGTGTGTGAAGTAAAATATCAAGTCCAACCTAATTTGTTAATTAATTTCTTTGTTTCCAGTTTTTTTATTTTTCTTATTTTCACAGTTATTTTTAAGACTCCCCGCCCATATTTTGGCCTTGAGTATCATCATCATCATCATCATCATCATCACCATCATCACCACATTGTCATCACCATCATCATCATCATTATCACTATCACATGAGATTTTTGTTAATTAATTTTGATCAGTCTGCCAACAACTCTAATTAAATATTTCTTTCTAATTTTAGTGCAAGGCCAAAGATTTTAGGGTGAACGGGTTTAGCCAATTACATTGACCCCAGTGCTTCCCTTATATATATATTTTTATCAATCCCAAAAGGATCAAAGTCGGTCTTGGTGGAAATTGAGCTCAGAATGTGAAGAGCTGGAAGAAATAGTACCGGGTGTTCAAAAAGTCTCTCTGCAGTATTTTATTGCAAAATAAATATTTATAAGATGTTCTAAGACTACAAAAGAATATAGGGAGAATTCACAAAAAGACAAAAGACAAAGACAGGTGTTGTAGAAAACAAACAGATGTATTAGTATAACTCTCGGGAATTGAAAAAGTCTTTAACGCTTCAAGCCGATACTCTTCCACAGAAAGGAACACAGAAAGAAACAAGGAGAGACAAAAAGGAGAGAAAAAAAAGGAGAGAAACAAAAGAATATATTAGACTTTACAAGACTTTACAAAATCTTTATAAGAAGTGTTGAAAATGTCATCCTTCATTTTCAATACAGAAGTTGACTCTTCTACACATGTTTTGAAATACATTTTGGAGATAAGTATATATATATACACGATTAGAAGTTATGTTAACTTCATGAAGGGATGGTTTCATCCAAGGAGATACTGGTTCAATACCTAGTATTTTGGGGGAATAAATTTCCTTAAAATAATAGGTGTATATATAAAAACATATAGTTTATATTCATATAAAATAAGAAAAAGAAAATGGAGATTGGGAAGTTAATAATTGTTTATTATTAACAGCAAATTAATCATCATCCCTTACAGCTGTTTCAATTGATACTCAGTAAATTTTAAGTAAATGATTATTCAGTCTTCTGTAATGAATCCATAGACAAATATAAAACATCCAAGGATATATTTTTTATCCTCTGAAGATATTATGCACAAGTCATATGAATATAAGTTTAATATTTACTTAATATTTACTGAGTATTAATTGAAATAGCTGTAAGGGATGATGATTAATTTGCTATTAATAATAAACAATTATTAACTTCACAATCTCCACTTTCTTTTTCTTCTTTTATATATATATATATATATATATATATATATATATATGAGTTAAGAAATGGAGTAGATAAGATCTGGGCTACATATGTTTCATACCGAGCAGAACCTCGGAAATGGTAAACATCCAAGTGAGGTGTATACCGCAGGCTACTCTTCAGGCCAAAGATATCTTGATCTTATTTTTATTCATATATATGTGTGTGTGTGTGTGTGTATAAAAGGATAAGACCGTTATTTAAAATAAAGATCGTATCAAGTGTCCAGCATGGGAAAAACAAAATCTTTGAAATACACTGCCATCTTCGGATGCATAAGGCCATAGGTTTTCAACATATAGGATACTCCATTATAAGTTTTAGCAAATATTTCATCAGAACTAGAGAATAAAAGAATTACATGCTGCTATTATTATCACAGAATAAACTTAGGGAGAAAAATACCCCAACTATAATTTGGAGTGGCAGAAAAGAATAACAATGGGGGTCATGAGATGGTAACATAGCTATAATTTTTTATCTGTCTCCTTATCATCAAATTGATGTAATGCTTGCATTGTTCAATTAAATGGAGTTGCCTGAAATGGCTGTAATGCACTAATACCCTGACATCCTTGTTACTTATTTGTTTTAACGTACGATAGCGTCTTATAAAGCTAGACTTATTTATCCTAAATTTGCAGAAGAATTTGTCGTTGGAGCAGTTTAGCTTAATGGTAAAGCACTTGACATGTAATAACAGGGATGTGTATATTTGTATGTGTGTGTATCTGTGTTTGTACCCCTACCATTGCTTGACAACTGATGTTGGTGTGTTTATGATCCCATAACTTAATGGTTCTGCAAAAGACACTAATAGAATAAGTGCTAGGCTTACAAAGAATAAATCCTGTGAGTTTGAGGCTCATGGTTGGCTGCTGACAGATTTTTCTGCAAAATATGGCTAGTTTATCCTGTTTATGCTATATTATTAGCATTCTCCTGCGTTTGAGAATAAAATTATTTCCTTTTCTGTATCTTTCAATACACCTCAGTTTGTTTGTTGACTTTCAACATAAATTAAATTTAATATATATATATATATATATATATATTAATAAAATACAGGGTAGCAAAGAAAATTTTAGAAATTTTATTTTACCACCAGTGGTCTAGCGAGGGTAAAAAAACAGTCAATAGACTATGTATTTATATATATATATATATATATATATATATATATATATATAGATAGATAGATAGATAGATAGATAGATAGATAGATAGATAGATAGATAGATAGATAGATAGAGAGAGAGAGAGTAATATGTAACGGTAAGATCCAAAGATCAAGGTGTAGGAAGTTAGTAAGCTTCAAGAAGATATAAAAAACGACTTCTATAATCAAGGGGGTTGCAGTTTGGGGAGTTAGGTAGCCAGAGGTTAGGGGTGATACCCATATTTATGTGGTATTCAACCAACGTACCAGTGAATTGGATATTTTACTCATCCCTTTAAAGGAATTCTTTTCTTTTGCTTGTTACTTTATATATTTATTTATATACATACAATAAGTTCATTATTATTATACATAAGGACTTGAGTTGTATGAATGTACCACTGCTACACATAAAAAACTATTAGTATTTTTGGAAAATTTATAAGAATTTATAGAGAAACTGAAGACACTTCGATCATGGTCAAATTTAATATCTATTGTAGAAATATTATTTTAACCATTTTGCTCAGTGATAAGATTCTTTAAAGACATTCAAAATTAAACTTCCATAGTTCAACAGAACAAAAAAAGTATTATATGAAGTTCAACTCACATAAAGGATTTGATTAAATAATGCAGTTAATTTCATTTAGAAAGCAACTGAAGAGTAAAATAGCTCAAAGATTATTTCTGGCCAAAAGATGCAAGGGATACAACTCTGAAACATTCCTAGAATTTCACAGTACTTGCAAAAGCTTAGACTCACTTTTCATTGAATATCACTGTTCAAGTTAACTCCCTTGTTCGTCTTTAACTGGAATTCTCTCCCACATCAATCTAATTTTTTTCCTCTCATTTCTAAATTCAAAATTTTTCATTCACTACATTAGATAAACGAAACCCCAGATTTGCCATTAACCTTCCACTGATGACATACAAAAGATATGATCATTTCATGAACCTCAATGATTTCTCGGGTCAGGGTCTGCCTTTTTTTCCTTTTTTTCATTAGATCTTCATTTCCGATATGACACAGTATTACACGGAATTAAACTAGAATTTTTTTTTATCATTTTAGTGACTGGAAATTTAGTAAGAACATCACTTATGTGCCAAGACTTTCATTGCCAAAATGCAGCCTGTGAGTATTGCATTTTCATTTTTTCTCAGTCCTTCATCATCATCATCATTTAATGTCCTCTCTCCAAGCTGGTATGGGTCAGACAGTTTGATTGGAATTGATGAGCCAGAGAGCTGCACCGGGTTCCAGTCTGATTTGGCATAATTTCTATGGTTGGATGCCCTTCCTAATGCCAACCACTCCAGGAGTATAATGGGTGTTTTTATGTACCACTGGCACAAGTGCCATTTACATGACACCGGCAATGACCATGGCTACACTTCATGGGTGCCTTTAACATGACTCTGGCAGCGATCATGACTAAGATTCACGGGTGCCTCGTGCTGATGACACTTAAAGAGCACCATCTGATCGTAGTTGATGCCAGCTACTCTGGCCCCTGTGCCAGTGGCACGTAAAAAGCACCCACTATACTCTCAGAGAGGTTGCCATTAGGAAGGGCACCCAGCTGTAGAAACACTACCAGATCAGATTGAAGCCTGGTGCAGCCTCCTGGCTTCCCAGACCCCAGTCGAACCGTCTAACCGATGCCAGCATGGAAAACAGATGTTAAACGATGATGATGATGATATAGGGTGTGGTGAATAAACTCCCATCTAAATTATGCAAAAATGAAAATAACATTGACATCTCGAGCCATGTGGGAAGACGAATGGAGGCACAACGTTGCCATCACTAGTGATCACTCCAGACACCATGACGTTGGCTGGATGTTTGGTTTTTAGCACTTTCAGTGATGATTTGTGCATCTCTGATCACAAGCAGAAGTAGTGGGGAGGGGAGGCGCATGTGTTGAGAGGAATTATTTGGGGTTTGAATAATTCATCCCTGAAAACATGGGGGTTTTGTTCATCATCCTTAAATAACCCTTATTCAGGGACCTTTTGAGTGGGATGGGCTACTCGACCTGAAGAAAATTCTAACTGGGCCCCACCTGCAAGGTCATGCGCTGTTTATCTTGATATGAGATCACCATGTCACGCACATATGATTGTGATGCATGTGCCTGGTGTACCCTTATCAGACGGGTTGTCATGATGGGTATATTGGGCTTCGTATATTTGCACCCCAGTGTCACTTTGGTATCACTGATCTCTCACTCAATCATAATAATAAAGGGTGTCCTTATTGTCATCGGAGCATTAGGTTCAATACTACCCAACCTGAAAAAACATCTGAAAATTTAAAAAATACCCTACAATCTAGGTGTATTGCAAAAGTTGGCATTACTTGGAACTGCATGTATATTGCATAAAGTACTGTCTGTCTGAGGTCCTTGTTGTGACTTTTTTGATGGTGATGATGACAACAGTGATGACAAATAATGATAATGATGATAACAACGAAAATAATGCAAGTGCTCATCATCATCATCATCATCATCATCATCATCATCGTTTAACGTCCACTTTCCATGCTAGCATGGGTTGGACGGTTTGACTGGGGATTAGTGAGCCAGGAGGCTGCACCAGGCTCCAATCTGATCAGGCAAGGTTTCTACAGCTGGATGCCCTTCCTAATGCCAACCGCTCTGAGAGTGTAGTGGGTGCTTTTACGTGCCACCAGCACGAGGGCCAGTCAGGAGATACTGAAATAAATTATTCAAACCACAATCCGACGTTTTCCCATTGTTTTACTTTGACCGTTGTCCACATGCCTGTTTCATCTGCTTCCTCAACACCTTTTGCTACATCCTTCCCATTGCATCTTTGTACCTTTCAACTTGGCTTTTTCTCATCTTCCATATGTCTTCCTTGTTATTGTTGTTGTCATCATCACAATTATTATTATCATCGTTATCTTCATCGTTATTTTCGTTGTTATCCTCGTTATCATTATTTGTCATCATTGTCGTTATCATCACCATCAAAATCATCATCACTGCTCTCTTCATTGTCATTATTATCACCAGCATCTTTATCATCATCATCATCGTCACCGTCTTCTTCGTCATTTTTACTGTTATCATCATCATTGTCACCACCACCCCCATCATCATCATCATTATTGTCATCATCGTTGTCATCATCAACATTATCATCATCATCATCATTGTCAAGATCATTATCCTCATCATTGTTTTCTCCTCCTCCTCCTCCTCCTCATCATCATCATCATCATCATCATCATCATTATCATTATCATTATCATCATGACTGTCATCTTCATAAGTTTGCTTTGAAACTTAATTTATCCCATTCTATTCTTCTTTCTTCCTTTCTGTCTAACCCTAATATATTTTCTTTGATATTTTCTTCCAGTTAACTCGGAAAATTTTCGCATTTGTCAACAAATTGGTTGTTACAATGAAAACCCAAGTAAGAATCACGATTATTTTCCAGTAATGAATATTTGTACCATAATCTGTAGTAATCATTATTGTCACCAAGCACAGCATATCACCAATGGTCTCGGTCACTTGTCATATATATATATATATATATATATATATTGCCTTATCTTCGAAATGTCTAGTTAGAATAGAGGCAGCTGATGAAAGATTAATTCCAAGTAGCTATCTGTTTTCCTATGTGTTCGTTCCGTGGTCTGTAGTTCATTGTTCTAGCGTCCTGTGCCCTGATATGCATCTATATACACATGTAGATGTAAGTATGTACACATACGTGTGTATACATGCATATATATTCTTTGTATTATATATATATGAGATTGTTGCCAGTGCCCCTGGACTGGCTCTTGTGCAGGTGGCACATAAAATACACCATAACGAGCGTGGCTGTTGCCAGTACCGCCTGACTGGCCTTCATGCGGGTGACACGTAAAAGCACCCACTACACTCTCTGAGTGGTTGGCGTTAGGAAAGGCATCCAGCTGTAGAAACTCTGCCAAATCAGATTGGAGCCTGGTGTTGCCATCTGGTTTCACCAGTCCTCAGTCAAATCGTCAAACCCATGCTAGCATGGAAAGTGGACGTTAAACGATGAAGATGATGATGATGATGATGATGATATATATATATATAATAGAAATATGTTTCAAAAAGAAGATAGAAACTACATGTGGAAAAGATATGGGGAAAGTAAGAAGAAAAAAGCGAAAATACACATTGAATATCAAAAAAATAAAGGCTTTTTTATGAAAAGTAGCAATAAATAAATAAATGCAATTAGATGAACTGAGGTAGAATTAAGAGGAATTAAGTTCATTATTTTGAATTGTTAAAGAGATTCAAAGTCAAACCGGTGTCGTCATTGCTGTTCACTGGCTTTGAATGTGCACCGATTATAAAACGGTGTCGGGTCTATTAGTCCCTGAGTAAAAAGATTGTGTGTAAGGGGGTAAGTAGTTCTGGATGTGGTGCAGTTAGGGTCAATATAATACTATAATATGAATAGTGTAAGGAATGTATGGGTGTTAGTGGCATTATTGGTAAGGTTAGTAGTGTTCTGTATTATGTTGTGTTCATTTTAAGTTGTGGATGATATTTATTAATGAAAATTGTACTGAGGTGTTCTGTGAACATTGATAGAAGGAGAAAATTATGAAATTAGGATTAAGGTTCCTAGCACACCTTTCTATGTGTTTACTGATCTATATCTGTCTGTATTTGGCGGCAGATTTGTTGTTTGTGAAGAGTGGTTCTTCGACAGAGTGATATTCCTGTTTGGCCAATATATTAATTACCGCGCCCTAAGCAGGTAATGGCATAAATTAGGTTTTCTGAGGTACAGGTGAAATTTGATTTAATCTTAAATGTTTCACCGTGTTTAAAGTGGAACTCTGTACCCTCCAAAAAGTGGGGGCATGTGCCACAGTTAGGCCGACCACATTTTTTCACTTTTGGTTCTGTTGTTAATGGATAAAGTCTTGCGTTGGTTAATATTTTTCCAATGGTTTCGGTTGCATTTTGCTCTTGATAATTTTGTGTGAGCCTAAAATTTTGTTCATTGTTTTATCTCTTGTGAGGATGGGTAGATTTTGGATGATAACGTTAAAGGCTTCGTTGTTTCTAGGGTTGTGTGGAGATGTATGGGAGTATTTTAAAGGCTAGTTTAGTATTTCAGTTGACTTCCCTTAATGTTTGTATGTCTATTTCCTTAGCTCATTTAATCCCATCATTTATTAATGATGTTGAGTAATGTCTCTTGATTAGTATTGATCTGAGTTCAAGGAGTCTTCGTTCATGTGTATAGGTGTCCGAAACTATGGTACAGATTCTTTTCGCTAGATTATAAGGTTTATTAATTTTTATGTGTTTGGGGTGGCATGAGTTGAATAATAGGAATTGTTTTGAATCTGTGGGTTTATAGAAGATGCCTGTTTTGATGTGGTTATTGACTATTCTAATAAAGATGGTGCTTTAGTGGTTATCATAAAATCAACCAAATATGCACTTATACTGGTTTTGAAAGCAAGCTCCTCATATACACACACACACACACACACACACACACACACACACACACACACACACACACACACACACACACACACACATATACATATATATATATATATATATATATATATATATATATATATATATATATACATATACCTTTTTACTCCCTTACCTTTACTCCCTCCCCTTACTTTGCGGTCAATAGCTCTTTTGTCTTAATAACGGTCAACCACACAGTAATTTCCCTTTGTTTAACGGTCATTTGCATAGGAATTTTCAATGGCCAGATAACTGAAGAGATGGCGGCATGAGTTTCTGCCCTGGCATCCGAAACTTGGAGTCTTATCATGGTTACCGAACAAGTGTCACATATTTTTACAGATATATATATATAAAATTTCTTTTTGTTCTTCTGCTGTGTAAGAGCCAGTCATACGATAGATAGATAGGTACATCATATTTGCTTTAGTATCGAATCTGCTTGTATATGATTGATAAACAAGGCTTTCGATATGCATTTGAAACTGTTATTATATTTTTTTCAATGAAATAAAAATGATCACTAATAAAAAATTTTCTCATTTCTACAGGACCAAATCCTTCCTCAATAATTTCTCCACCAGGAAACTTTCCACCAATAGACTTTCCACCAGTAAACTATCCACCAGGCAACTTTCCACCAGGCAACTTTCCACCAGGAAACTTTCCACCAGTAAACTTTCCACCAGGAAACTCTCCACCAGGAAACTTTCCACCAGGAAATTCTCCACCAGGAAACTTTCCACCAGTAAACTTTCCACCAGGAAACTCTCCACCAGGAAACTTTCCACCAGGAGTCTCTCCACCAGGAAACTTTCCACCAGTAAACTTTCCACCAGTAAACTTTCCACCAGGAAACTCTCCACCAGGAAACTTTCCACCAGGAAACTTTCCACCAGGGAACTTTCCACCAGTAAACTTTCCACCAGTAAACTTTCCACCAGGAAACTCTCCACCAGGAAACTTTCCACCAGTAGACTTTCCACCAGGAATCTCTCCACCAGGAAACTTTCCACCAGTAAACTTTCCACCAGGGAACTTTCCACCAAGGAACTTTCCACCAGTAAACTCTCCACCAGGAAACTTTCCACCAATAGACTTTCCACCAGGCAGCTCTCCGCCAGTAAACTATCCACCAGTTAATGCTCCGTCATTTCCTTTCCAGACACCATCTACTCCTTACAGAGATTCAGTGCCACCATTTTATGATCCAGGTAATGTTTTGAAAGCTTGTTATTTCAATGTTTTAGACAAAGACTTGTTTTTAATTAACTGGATAAACTGCTATTCTACCATACTCCCACTCACTAATATGCTACAAATTTTGCCAGCTGTGGCCGATGCCAGTGCCACCTGATGGACACCTGTGTTGGTGGCACATAAAAAGCACCAGTCAAGCTTGGCTGATGCTAGTGCTACCTGATGGGCACCTGTGCTGATGGCACATAAAAAGCACCAGTCAAGCATGGCCGATGCTAGTGCCACCTGATGGGCACCTGTGCTGGTGGCACATGAAAAGCACCAGTCAAGCATGGCCGATGCCAGTGCCACCTGACTAGCACCCATGCCAGTGGCACATAAAATGCACCATTCGAGTGTGGTCAATGCCAGTGGCATTCGAGTGTAGTCGACTGGCTCCCGTGCCAGTGGCATGTAAGAATACCCACAACACTCTTGGAGTGGTTGGCATTAGGAAGGATGTCCAGCTGTAGAAACCTTACTAAATCAAACTGGAACCTGTGCAGCCTCCCAGTTTGCCAGTCCTCAGTCAAACCGTCCAACCCATGCCAGCATGGGAAAACGGACATCAAACGACAACAATGATAATGATGATGATGATGATGACTATTTGAAGAACTTAAAATGTATTTGAACCAAACATTTCACATTCTCTTATGCTGTGTGCTGTGTATGTACTTTTAGCTTTCATTGCTGTCTTTCTCTATTTGACTTCTATGTCTGCTTTTTCACCTCACTTTTAACTTTTTCCAACAAGCTTTTAATGCACCTGAGCATGGTTGAGTTCATCATCATCATCATTATTATTGTTATTATTCATGGTGTGCACAAATGTTTTACATTCAGAATCAATGTCCTTGATACTGGATCACAACCAATTTCCTTAGAGATCGAGGATCTTTCTTACAGTCCTTGCTTTTCCCAATAGAGTACATTTCAGAATTAATGCCTTTATTGTAGTTACACCAATCACGATAAGAAAACCGTCTTTGGTGATGGTCCCTAAGGTACCCATAACATCTTAGGTTACTTTTGTAGAAACCCTCCTCAGTTGTCATATTTCTCTAACCAGATCCTGGTAATTTCCTATTTTCTCCTCTTCTTTGACCCCTACATTAATGTCCACAAATATAACCACATCTTTGATAATGCACTTTTTTACCCCCTTGTCCAGTACAATAATATTTGGTCACCTTGCCTAAAGTTTGCAATCAAGGCCTCGTGCCTATGGTAGAAACGATTATCATTATTATCATTATTATTATTATTATTATTATTATTATTTCCGTCTTTACGTTCTGAATTCAAATTCTGTGTCAATAAATCAAGTACCAGTGAAAACCTGGGGTCAATGCAATCGACTAGTCCCCTCCCCAAAAATTTCAAGCTTTGTGCCTATAACAGAAAGGATTATTATTATTATTATTATTATTATTATTATTATTATTATTATGTCCATCTTTACGTTCTGAGTTCAAATTCTGTTGAGGTTGACTTCGCCTTTCATTCTTTCGGGGTCAATGAAATAAGTACCAGTTGAGAACTGGGGTCGATGTAATCGACTCATCCCCCTCCCCCAAATTTCAGGCCTTGTGCCTTTAGCAGAAAGGATTATTATTATTATTATTATTATTATTATTATTATTATTATTATTATTATTATTATTATGCATGGTTGGATGAAACCGAATGGAACAGCAATGTTTTTTCACGAAGGGAACATACTGGTTCAACTTGGAAAAGTCTTCAAGAGTTATTTCCCTTATTCTTGCTTTGCGACAGTTGAAATAAAATGGAACTGTTTGATCTTTTTCCAAAGTGGAGAGCAAAGTGTTGAATACCAAGTTACTATCACAAATAGGAAAAACTTAAAAGTGACCAAAAGTCTCGTTGTTGCTGATAAAATTGCTCTTGTTCGGCTTCGCTGGAATTAGGGTAACTACCTCGTTGCTGTTTTACTGCATCAGAGCAAGTAATACAGCATCAGTTCTCTTGATGATAAAATCTGACAGAACTTATTACATGATAGAACTCAAAATCAATATATTCATACATTAAATGTCTCAATCAGGAGTGAACAGAAAGGAATTATCTCTTTGTTATCAGGCTCATAATGTTCAATCAAGATTTGGAGGATTCCCTCTTCTAGTGCTATTCTTCTCTAAGAATGTATGTATGCATTGGTCGGGTTGCTGGCGACTGAACTGGCACCCCCACCAGGCTACCCTGGTGAGGAGGGTTGCTAGAAACCCAGCAGGATTAAAAACAAGACCTGTTGAAAGCTCGGATGGACCAAGTGCAGGCTCAACGGCTATCTAGCAATAGCACGGGTACACAGAAATTCTGGGATGGTGTCCGGCGTGCTGAAAGACCAGTGGGAGTGAGGCGCCCCTCAGCTTTTGTTGAAGCATGTCTCTAGGAGAAGGTCACTCTGATATAAAACCAGATATGCAGGGAATGGTATTGGACATTTTGGGGGATCTTTGGTTTGTGCTAGAGATCATGGCGCTCCCACATCCTTGAGCCTGTGATTCATATTGGCACCAGACATCTTGCTCCGGCTTGTCTCTGGATAATGTCAATAAAGTGGAGAGGGTCTATGAGGTGTTGAGCGAGCCTTATTGGACCTAAAACTCTGCATAGGCATTGCTGACCTCTACTCGATATGTGCGGTTTTTTTTTTTTTCCCCCTATATATATTTGAGCACATATCCAGCATGAAGAACTTACACGAGCTGCGCGAAAGCACACAGCTCGTGTAGTGAATGGGGAAAGCTTGGTCTGCAATGTTTGCAGTCGTGTATGCTTGTCAAGAGCAGGGCTCATTAGCCACCAATGGAGCCGCAAAGGCAAAATATAAGTTAGTCCTAGAGCGCATAATGTTCCCGAAGGTCGGCAATGGTCTTCCTCGGTCACAAGTGGACGGCCATCATGTATGTATAAATTTAGGTCTTTTTGTTATGGCTGGTCAGAGAGTGACCATTGATTTTGTACCTATAAAGTTCTTAGCTGTATAGGCGACATTATCAGACAGAAATATAGAGCTGAAGTCAGGAGGTATAAGAGGTGAATATATTTACAGGGTGTCCCAAAAGTCACTGATGGGTTTCAATTTTTAATAATTTCCTTAATTTTACAAATGAATGCATGAAATTTCGATACAATATAAAGAATATGGCTGTGTAGGCACAGGTATGGCTGTGTGGTAAAAGGTTCGCTTCACAACCACATGGATCTGGGTTCAGTCCCACTGCGGTGGGACTGAATCCGGAGCCATGTGGTTGGGAAGCAATCTTTTTACCACACGGCCATGCTGTGCCTATGCATATTTTATTTTCACTGGCCAATAGAAAGAGGTTGTGAGAACTGATTTGCATATGATTTGTGTGTTAAATCTTTTACCTTTCATCTTTTGTTTCCATCATTAGACTGTGGCCATGCTGGAGCACCACCTTGAAGAATTTTCAGTTGAATAAATCGATTTAAGCCTCATGCTTATTCTATTGGTCTCTTTGTCTGAACTGTTAAGATATGGGGATGTAAACACACCACCAATGCTTCAGTGGTGAGGGACAAACCCAAACACAAAGGCGCACACGCACACACATGATGGGCTTCTTTCAGTTTCCGTCTACCAAATCCATTCACAAGGCTTTGGTTAGCCCATGGCTCTAGCAGAAGGTACATTTTCAAGTTGCTATGTAGTGGGACTGAACCCAAATCCATGTGGTTGTGAAGTGAACCCTTTACCACACAGCCATACCTGTGCCTACACAGCCATCACCAATAAAAATTCAATCTGTGCTGCGAGGGTTCAATTGGGTGGTCACATCTGGGTTATTTCAGATTTGACCATTTTATCAATGGCTATTAACATGTCAGTATTTGAAAGATCTTCTCATTTTGGTTACAATTCTACTTAAATTTCACATCACAGAAATGATTCTTCATTTCCCTGCTGTGTTCCCTTGAAGCTCTTCCTTAGAATCGTTAGATTTACCAATAATAAATCTTCTAATTTCCACAGGACCATATTCTCCATCAACGTTTCCACAAGCATTTCCACCAACGATGTATCCGCCGGTTCCTTCAATGCCAACACCTGCTACCTACCAAAATAATGTGTTTCCACCGTATTACAATCCAGGTAATATTTTAACCATTTTGCTATCACATTACTCTCTCTAATATAAAGCTTATTTCAAATTCCGCCGAAGTCAACTTTGCCTTTCATCCTTTCGGGGTCGATTAAATAAGTACCAGTTATGCACTGGAAAATAGGCATTGAACGATGATGGTGGTGTGATTGTTTATTCAATGATGTGATTGTTTAGAATGACATTGTAGGGTAGGTGTGAGCAGCCAGATCTGGCCAGTTTGAACATAAAACAGGTGGAATATTTTGGCTGGATATGACCAGTTTGAATCCTTAAAGGTTTTTTCATAATTCTAGATAAAGACTTGTACTTAAGTTTTTTCATAGTAAACTGCCTAAGACCACCTTGGGTTTTATGATGCAAAAGATTTCATCTTAAAGCATTCATAACCAATATAAGATTTTCAATCATAATTATTCCATGGTGGTGGTGGTGGAGAGAGTAGCAGAAGAGACAAGGATCATATTAGGAAGAGGAAGAAGTGTCATGGTTAGAGAGAGAGAGAGAGAGAGAGAGAGAGATAGAGTGAGAGAGGGAAGGTTAAGGATGACTGGATCGAGTTGAGTAGGGCAGATACAGTGAGAGATGTGAGAGTGAAGAGGAATCTGAGTTGTGGGAAGAGGATGAGAAAGAGAGAGGAGAGGTGTCATGAGAGTGGAGGAGAAAACTGTAGAAAGAGGCTCAGTACAGGAAAAGAAAGATGGGGGCGGGAGGACCAGGGGATGAATGCAACAAGAGCAGTGAAAAGGAAGTGGGAGGAGGGAGTGGAGAGGATCATAGATGCAGGAGGAAAAGGAGAGGATGATAGGGAGAGTGGGGGAGAAGAGGAACATAGGGGCAGAGGGAGAAGGAAAGGATCATAGGGTGAGTGGGGGAGAAGAGGAATATAGGAGCAGGAGGGGGAGAGGAGGATCATAGTAGCATGAAGGGGAGGAGAGGGGGAGAGTATTGTAGGAGGAGGAGAGGAAGATCATATTAGCATGAGAGAGGGAGACGATTATAGGAGGAGGAAGAGATGATCATAGGAGTAAGAGGGAGAAGAGAGGATCAAAGGGACAGTGGGGGAGGAGAAGATCATAGGAGTTGGAGGGGGAGGAGGGGGAGGATAGGAGCAAGAGGATGGGGAGAGGATCATATGGACAGGAGGCAGAGGAGTGGTTTGTAGGGGCCCTATGAACCACTTCTCCACCTCATGCTCCTGTGATCCTCTCCACTTCTTAGCCCTAAATTATATCGTGGCCAATGCCAGTGCTGCATAACTGGCCCATTTAAAAGTACCCTTCAGGCAATATGCTGTGCTTGAGAAGACATGTTGAGGCAAGTGAAATCATTGTCGCAGCCAATGCCAGCCCAGTCAAGCCGTCCAACCCATGCCAGCATGGACAATGGACGTTAAATGATGATGATGATGAATTGAAACAGTTTTTGTCTTCCATCAGTAAGAAAAGTGACAACTTACCAAAATAATTCTTCTAATTTCTACAGGACCGTATTCTCCACCAGTGATGCAGCCATCAGTTCCTTTTGGACCACAAGCACCAGCAACTGGCTCAAATAACATGATTCCACCATATTATGGTAATCTTTTAATATTTAACGATTAAATTTTGATAAAGGCTTGTGTCAGCCTCTCCAGTACTAAACAAACTTAGGCCACCTTCGGTTCTGTGAATCAAAGCATCTCATTCTGATGTGTTCATAAACACTGGTGCGGGTGTGTGGCAAGAAGCTTGATTCTCAACCACATGGTTCCAGGTTCAGTCCCACTGTGTGGTACTTTGGGCAGGTGTCTTTTGCTATAGCCTCAGGCTGACTAAAGCTTTGTGAGTGGATTTGGTAGATAGATGCTAAAAGAGGCTTTGTCACTTATGTTTGTATGTGTGTGCATGTGTGTGTGTGTGTATGCCTGTGTATTTGTGTTTGTCCCCTATCACTGCTTGACAACTGGTGCTGGTGTGTTAACATCCTTGTAACTTAGCAGTTTGGCAAAAGAGACTGATAGAATAAGCACCATGTTTTAAAAAAAAAAAGAAAGAAGTAGTGGGTCAATTCAGCCAATTAGAAATTCCTTAAGGCAGTGCTCCAGCATGGCCACAGTCTAATGACTGAAACAAGTAAGAGGTAAAAGATAGTTATATTCAACTGAAAGCCTTCTGTCATAATTATTTCTGAGACCCTTTGAACCTTATGCTTCTAACATCAACTTGTAAAAGTGCCATTGAGGCAGATTTTCTAATGATTCCCTTCCTGTTTCCAAACTTCAACTGCTTCCAAGAAATGTGATATTTTCCCGTGGCTAGACATGTTTCTCTGGGAAGATTGGAAATGAATAATACTGCCTGTATCATGGTGGCACTTGTTTACACATATTGCACAATACCAAGGCAAGAGCACACAAACACATACACACTGAAGTACGCATATATATAATAGATATACAGTTTTGTATAAAAAGAAATTGCTCTTTCTAGGGACATCTTACATCCAAGCATCCACTGGTTTATCTCTATATTGATTAATTTATAGATGTTTTCATCTATTAAGTATATGAGAAGAGAATTTAGTAATATAATACTAAGAAAATGGAGGGTTTCAGCACAACAAAATCAAATTTATTTGCATAATAATAGTCAATTTGATAACGACTACGTGTGTTTCAATATCTACCTTCATTCATATTTTACAATTAATATTTTACAATTAAAAATTACATTATAAATTTAGATGGTAAAAATCTCTTCTGGGCAAAAGTTGACATACATTTTACATCTTAATAGATGTGGTGTTCAATACAGACATTCTTTCTTTATATTATATTACCGAAGTTGTGGTAGAAGACATTTATCCAAGTTCCACACTGTGAGATTGAACTTCTTAATCACCCACACTTCATCCTAATTAAACCATTACCAATATTTAATGCAGTGGTTCCACTCAGATGGACCCTCATAGCCAATCTGTGTTTTAAAGAAATCACATATTTTTATAATTTAATATTATTAAGAATTGTATAAAAGGAAAACTGTTAGAATATTTTTTGTGTATTGTAGAAGTATAGCATGTTACTAAAGTAATAGTGAATGTCACCAATGTAATGTGGGTTCACTCGTAACACGGTGTGTGTAGTTACTGATTTCGAGTGAGTGTTCTGTGATTTTAAAGTATGAAGAGTGTTCGTGAGAGAATCTGTTTCAATGCCCTTTTTAAATAAACATGAATAAAGAATGTCCAGGAGGCAGTTCATTTACAATGAAACATTATAAACTTTATTTAAATAAAACAAGCGTTGGCAAGAAGTAACAATGATTAATCGGCATGCGTATGCAAACCAAATACATGTGTATGTGAGAAAGGTAAAAAATCTCATAACTTACTTCGTACACAGAAAGGTTGTGTGGAAGCCATTGTAAGATAATAAGAACGAGAATGTACCACTCAATTTATTGCACATAAATTTTAACAGCAAAACCTTATAGGAACCCTTGAGTGTCAAATGGACCCCAGGTGGGAACCACTGATTGAGTGTCTGTTTCCCATATTGGCATGAGTTCAACAGTTTAACAGGATCTGATTAGATGCAGGACTGGATTAGGATCCAGTGTCAGCTTTGGCATGTTTTCTACAGTTGGATTCATTTCCTAATGCCAACCACTTTACAAGGTGTCTGCTGGGTGCTTTTATGATGGCACCAGCATTAGTGGGGTCACCGAATCACTTGGAAGTTAAGGAAGGGAAAGGGAAAAGCCCCCTTGTCTGATTGGGGATGTGTATAGGACATGGAAGTGGCTTTATGCTCGGTGATGAGAGGCTAAAGTATAATAGAGGACAGGCACAGGTGTCTTGCTATACAAGAGCTACACGGGCACCCTTCTTTATATAAGGGTGGGAGCAGCTGGAAAGAAGAGAAAGAGGGTATGATGAGATACCAGAGTGAACTCTCAAGGCACGGGAAGGTGAGCATAAGAGAAGATATGGTCAATGGATGGGGGCGGAAGGAGAGAGAGAGGGTAGTTTCATAGGAGTCTGAGAGGAGAATAAGAGAGGGTTATGGTTAGGGTTAGGGTTAGGGATGGTTGGGAGGGTGGGTAGATGTGAATGAAGTGAGAGAGGATGAAGGGTGGTGGTGTGGCTGATGAGAAATATCAGTGTGATGAGTAGGTGGGGTGGGAGAGATAAAAGCAACTGAGAATGGAGGATAGATCAGAAAGTAAGGGAGATGATATGCAAGGTGTAAAAATGAAGGGAGAGAGAGAGAGAGAGAGCTGTGGGACAGAAATGGAGATGAGAGGTACATAGGGGTGGCTAGACTGAGTAGAGTGACAATGGTGCACATTCATGTATAGGGATAGCTAGACTGAGTAGAGTGACAATGGTGCACATTCATGTATATGACTATTGGAGTCTCTTCATTTTCATGTTTTGACTTTTACTTACATCCTCGTTTTCACTTCAAGAAATCTAGAATATTCAAATTACAATAAATGTGAACAAACTAATGTTTGTTTTAGAAGTGTTGAAATGTATTGTGAGATACAAATAAGATGATAATTTATTTTCAAAAAACACAAACCCCTTCAGGTAGATGGCCCTGCTCAGTATGTAGAAAAGGAGTAGGTAGTAACTCTATAAGATGTACCCGGTGCAAGCTATGGACACATAAGAGGTGCAGCAACATCAAAGGCAGGTTAACTAGCAAGTTAGTTTTTGTTTGTGGCAGATGTTCAGGTGCAATAAAGACTGCAAACAAACAGGAAACAACTTCTATCTCATTCCAGGGTGAAAAACTAGAGGTAGTCGATAGCTTCCGCTATCTGGGCGACCAAGTTAGTAGTGGGGGTGGGTGCGCTGAAAGTGTAGCTGCTAGAATAAGAATAGCCTGGGCAAAGTTTAGAGAGCTCTTACCCCTGCTGGCGACAAAGGGACTCTCACTCAGAGTAAAAGGCAGACTGTATGACGCATGCGTACGAACAACCATGCTACATGGCAGTGAAACATGGGCTGTAACTGCTGAGGACATACGTAAGCTCGCAAGGAATGAAGCCAGTATGCTCCGTTGGATGTGTAATGTCAATGTGAATACCCGTCAGAGTGTAAGTATCTTGAGAGAAAAGCTGAACATTAGAAGCATCAGTTGTGGCGTGCAAGAGAGACGATTGCGCTGGTATGGACATGTGGTGAGAATGGAGGAGGATAGCTGCGTGAAAAAGTGCCACACCCTAACAGTTGAGGGAACCCGTGGAAGAGGTAGGCCCAGGAAGACCTGGGCTGAGGTGGTGAGGCAAGACCTTCGTACATTGGGCCTCACCGAGGCGATGACTACGGACCGAGACCTTTGGAAATGGGCTGTGCGTGAGAAGACCCGGCAAGCCAAGTAAGATCGTTGCCAGTGCCCCTGGACTGGTTCTTGTGCGGGTGGCACATGAGATGCACCATTTTGAGCGTGGCCGTTGCCAGTACCGCCTGACTGGCTCCTGTAGGATTTTCGAGCGAGATCGTTGCCAGTGCCCCTGGACTGGCTTGTGCGGGTGGCACATAAAAGACACCATTTCGAGCGTGGCCGTTTTCGTGCGGGTGACACGTAAAAGCACCCACTACACTCTCTGAGTGGTTGGCGTTAGGAAGGGCATCCAGCTGTAGAAACTCTGCCAAATCAGACTGGAGCCTGGTGTTGCCATCCGGTTTCACCAGTCCTCAGTCAAATCGTCCAACCCATGCTAGCATGGAAAGCGGACGTTAAACGATGATGATGATGATGATGATGAGGCTAGGCGACAGGTTTATTTAGCCAGAGGGGAAGCAGATAAGAAAAGATTTGCCAATGTTCTGCGCCGTGAGGACCAAAGACTCGAGGTATTTTGTGTTGCAAGACAGTGTAGGAGAGAGAATAGTGATGTTGTAGGAGAGAAATGTGTTCGCATGGATGATGGTATGCTTGCACTAAATGAGGATGCAAAGAAAGAGGTCTGGAGATGCCACTATGATAGATTGCTTAATAAAGAGAATGAATGGGAGGAAGAGAGCCTGCCGTATGTCGACCCAATAGAGGGACCAGCTATCCGAGTTGATAGTACCAGGGTAGATAAAGCAATTAAGGGTATGAAGACCGGGAAAGCCCCCGGCCCATCAGGAATCACTGCAGAGATGCTCAAAATATCTGGCAGTGTTGGCTATAGCCTAGTCACCCGTATTACGAACCAGGTGATACACGAAGGAGTCACACCCAATGACTGGTGTAGCAGCATCATAGTCAACTGCTACAAAGGTAAAGGTGACGCTTTAGATACAAATAATTACAGAGGCATCAAGCTGTTAGATCAGGTTATGAAAGTTACAGAGAGGGTCATAGCCCAACTAATTAGGGAGCAAATCAATTTAGATGAGATGCAGTTTGGGTTTGTGCCAGGTAAAAGCACTACTGATGCCTTATTTCTAGTGAGACAGCTGCAGGAGAAATACCTAGCTAAGGATAAACCTCTGTACCTGGCTTTCGTTGACATGGAGAAAGCCTTTGACAGGGTCCCCCGATCCCTTATCTGATGGTCAATGAGGAAACTTGGGATAGAAGAATGGTTAGTGAGAGCTGTGCGAGCCATGTACAGAGATGCTGCCAGTAAGGTGAGGGTTGGAAATGAGTACAGCAATGAATTCCGGGTAGAGGTAGGGGTCCACCAAGGTTCCGTCCTCAGCCCCCTCTTATTTATCATAGTCCTCCAGGCAATCACAGAGGAGTTCAAGACAGGTTGCCCCTAGGAGCTCCTCTATGCTGATGACCTTGCCCTAATTGCGGAGTCACTATCAGAACTAGAGGAGAAGTTTCAGGTGTGGAAGCAAGGTCTAGAATTGAAGGGCCTTAGAGTCAACCCAGCTAAAACCAAAATCTTAATAAGTAGGAAGGTAGATAAAACACAAACCCCTTCAGGTAGATGGCCCTGCTCAGTATGTAGAAAAGGAGTAGGTAGTAACTCTATAAGATGTACCTGGTGCAAGCTATGGACACATAAGAGGTGCAGCAACATCAAAGGCAGGTTAACTAGGAAGTTAGTTTTTGTATGTGGCAGATGTTCAGGTGAAATAAAGACTGTAAACAAACAGGAAACAACTTCTATCTCATTCCAGGGTGAAAAACTAGAGGTAGTCGATAGCTTCCGCTATCTGGGCGACCAAGTTAGTAGTGGGGGTGGGTGCACTGAAAGTGTAGCTGCTAGAATAAGAATAGCCTGGGCAAAGTTTAGAGAGCTCTTACCCCTGCTGGCGACAAAGGGACTCTCACTCAGAGTAAAAGGCAGACTGTATGACGCATGTGTATGAACAGCCATGCTACATGGCAGTGAAACATGGGCTGTAACTGCTGAGGACATACGTAAGCTCGCAAGGAATGAAGCCAGTATGCTCCGTTGGATGTGTAATGTCAATGTGAATACCCGTCAGAGTGTAATTATATCTTGAGAGAAAAGCTGAACATTAGAAGCATCAGTTGTGGTGTGCAAGAGAGACGATTGCGCTGGTATGGACATGTGGTGAAAATGGATGAGGATAGCTGCGTGAAAAAGTGCCACACCCTAACAGTTGAGGGAACCCGTGGAAGAGGTAGGCCCAGGAAGACCTGGGCTGAGGTGGTGAGGCAAGACCTTCGTACATTGGGCCTCACCGAGGCGATGACTACTGACCGAGACCTTTGGAAATGTGCTGAGCGTGAGAAGACCCGGCAAGCCAAGTAAGATCGTTGCCAGTGCCCCTGGACTGGCTCTTGTGCGGGTGGCACATGAGATGCACCATTTTGAGCGTGGCCGTTGCCAGTACCGCCTGACTGGCTCCCGTAGGATTTTCGAGTGAGATCGTTGCCAGTGCCCCTGGACTGGCTTGTGCAGGTGGCACATAAAAGACACCATTTCGAGCGTGGCCGTTTTAGTGCGGGTGACACGTAAAAGCACCCACTACACTCTCTGAGTGGTTGGCGTTAGGAAGGGCATCCAGCTGTAGAAACTCTGCCAAATTAGATTGGAGCCTGGTGTTGCCATCCGGTTTCACCAGTCCTCAGTCAAATCGTCCAACCCATGCTAGCATGGAAAGCGGACGTTAAACGATGATGATGATGATGATGAGAAACGCTGCTAGAACGGCAGAGATTGGATAAAATATCCATACAAAGCAGAAAAACTTGTCAGCAGCCAGCCATGAGACTCAAACTCACATCCCTTTGATTACCAGTTA
The DNA here is from genome assembly GCF_046866305.1 of Octopus bimaculoides. NCBI lineage: Eukaryota > Metazoa > Mollusca > Cephalopoda > Octopoda > Octopodidae > Octopus > Octopus bimaculoides. The sequence continues at coordinate 2,904,087 of NC_142928.1, read as the reverse complement.
AGTGCTTTACCATTGAAGCTGAACTGCCCACTGAAAAATTTTTCCATTTTGTTTGGATATTTTATCCAGTCTCTGCTGTTCTAGCAGTGTTTATGCATTTGAAAATAAATTGTCACCTGATGTGTATCTAGAATATTCTTTTCTTTCAAATGTACAAGTAGTTATTTAGAATATTTTGACGTCTTTTGTTTCTGCTTCTAACAGGCTACTACCATTCCAATTCTTGGTACCATCACTCAGCACCAGCACCCCATGTTAATGTCCCAGCATCTATAAAGAAAGAAGCAGCAAACCTAACATACCCTCCTGATGGAGAAAAGGGAGAGAACAACAGTGATTGGTTAGTAAAAGGCTTCGACTGGCCAGGATGGCAAGTCGTGGCAACAAATACCTCTGAGGTAGCACTCCTGAAAAAGGGTTTGAAAGAGACTGTTGAAGACGCTGGTCAGTCCTGGAAAGTAGTGGTGTCAAAACATTTCAAGGAACAAAAGAAATTATTGGGCTTTTTAAACAATGTAAATACTCTTTATTTTTATTCTTTTTACTATTATTTAAGGTACTGAGCTGGCAGAATTGTTAGCACAGTGGGTAGAACGCTTGACTGCATTCCATCTGTCTTTATGCTTTGATACAGTTCTATATTTAGAACGGGCATGTGGTGTAGTGGTTAAGAAGAGCGCGGCCTACTAACCCCAAGATTTTCTGTTCGATTCCAAGCAGTGACATGAATAATAATAATAATAATAATAATAACATCGAAAAATACCTTAGGAATGAGAAACCAGGTTTGAAATTTCCCCAAGACACCTGATGAAGGCTGGAGGGTATATCAACCGAAACGTTGTGTTAACAACAAACAAGATAAGGACAAATATCTGACAATTGTAAATAATGTAAATAATGTTATGCTCTGAGTTCAAATTCCACCAAGGTTGACTTTGTCCTTCATCTTTTCTGGATCGATAGAATAAGAACTAGTTGAACACTGGGAGGGTCTATCTAACTGACTGACCCCTCTCTTCCCAAAATTGAAACTATTATTTTTACTTAAATGTTTCTATATTATTTTAGTGTTGTACAGTTCTCAATCACTGGGCTGCAGCCATAAAAGCTTTTATACCACCACCTTTGAGGGTTTTAGTCAGTTATTTCTAGCAATGCTTCTGCTTGTTTTATTGATAACTATTTATTGATTGGTTGGATTAAACTATTTCTGGAGGATTTTCTTCATTTGAATTTCCATGTGCTTGATGTTAGCCAAGACTCACCTACAGACAGTTGACCAATGCCAGAAATAACCCAGTTTACCAATCCACTGTCATATAAAACTCTGCACATTTCTAACACAACTGTATAGTATATAAATGCTTATAAAGTAATTTTTTTATTCAACACAAATTCATTGCTTTACTTAAAGAAACAAATAATAAACTAATGAAAAAAATTGCAGAAGTTTTAAGAAATAAAAAAGAAAATTAAAAACAAGAAAGGGCGTTACTTCTGCCGCACTCTGTATATATGCAAACACGTCTCACATGATCACATGATTGACCAGACTATTGGATGTTATACATCACTGGCCACAATGCGCTTTGCATCATTTTAGCTTTCAAGTGATGGCTAGGTGAGCAGGCCAGTGTTGCCCCTGATTGGAAGACTCTTCCATCACAGGGTGACCCATTTACAGCTGAGTAGACTGGAACAATGGGAAATGAAGTGTTTGGCTCAGGAACACAATGTACTGTTTGATCCAGAACTCAAACCCATGATCTAGCAATCGTCAGTGCAACACCCTAACCTCTAGGTCATGCACCTTCTTATACATATCGATACATACATATATATATATATATATATATTATCTGAAATGTACAATATTATATATCCATCATGGCTGATCATACCAATCAGTTTCACGCAAGGAATACAATGGTGCGTTAGGCAACGATCCGATTATATAACTTTACGCTCATCAGAGTTAGCCGATATGGAAGGGAATACGGTGACTGCTCTCTATTGTCGGAGGTGGATTAACACAACTGGTTTGCAGCTGCTGTGGAAAAGGTGGTGGAAAGAAAACGGCCAGGGGATTAGGTTGGGAGTTATGTCCCTTGGTTGGGTATGCTGTAAGGCCAGTAAGAGTTATCTTGAAGAGTTTGTGGGGAAAGTGTACATTATTAAGTGTCATGCTCCTGTGGAGATGGTGTGTGTTATATGTGTAGTGGTGTCATATGCATTGTTTTTTCCATTGGTCTGTTTTCTTTCTGTATCAGTTAAGGTCATGGGGAGTTTTATGTTAGCTTGCAGTGTGTGTGTGTGTGTGTGGGGTCTATATATCTGTGGCGGTACAATGTATGTGAAGGGGTATATGTTGGGGGTGGTGGGAAACAGTCTCTTTTGTAGGGTGTCCGCCTTATAGCAGTGTGCATATATGTACAGGCGTGCATTGGTGTATGCTTTGGTCAAACTCTTTGTCAGGCTTAAAGGCATTAGTGGAAGGTCAAGGCTGGAGACCTGTGGTTGCAGTTATGGTGGGGTGTACAAGTACAATAGAATATACTTCCTTTCATGTGGGCAAGGATTAAACAGCTCACTCCTACTATTCAGGTAAATATCCAGGTATTGGGTACCCTTTAAAATTGCTCTCTCCTCAGTCAGGCACAACCTGCACTTCCTGCTGTTATTGAAGTGCAGTTTGCATCTCTCCAGAATCGTCCACGAGTGGACGGCCATCATCATGTATGTATGCATGCATGTATGCTTGTTTGTATGTATGTATTTCATCTATTCTCATAATTTCTTTTCTCTATCCCAAATCATTATGTCTGGTCTGTTGTGCAAGCATTTTATTGAAGCCTTGACAGAAGTTTTCCACCAGCATTCTTTCATACTGTCTGTGGTTATACCCTCAACATTACTGTAACTCCTTTCATTTATCTCTTCAAGATTACCCTTTCTACAGATTTCATTATATTATGTATGTATGTATGTATGCATGTGTGAACATACACATGTATGAATTTATGCATGTATGAATGCATGTGTGTGTGTGTGTGTATTTGTTGGTTGGCTGCCATTTGATGTGGTGGAGAATACTCTCTCTAATCTCTGGGTGTTAAAACACCTGAAAGTCATGGAGAGGTGAGATAAATCACTTCTAATCCCATCCAGGAATGATAAGCACCTATGGACACACACACACACACACACACACACACACACACACACACAACACACACACACACACACAAATATATGTTTAAATGTATCTTTGTGTGTGTGTATGCACATGCAAAATGAATTATGCACTATAAATATACATATATCAAATATGCAAATAATAGAAATTAAAATCATGAGCATATTCATGGATATCTTAATTACAATAATGACTTTGATTTATTCTAAATACAATCTTTTTTTTTTAATTTTTTTTTTTTAGTTAAAAACTGACTTCAACAAGTGCAAGTGTGTAATAGCTTTGACCAAATGGTTCGAAGCGATTGGTTTGTCCTCCAATTTTGGAACTTACTTTAAGAATTGGCTCAACGAGATTGTAAAACCAGATCACGGAGGTAAGTTTTCTATACATGTACAGGTGGAGAAGTGAGTGTGTGGTAAGAAGCTTGCTTTCCAACTGCATGGTTCTGGGTTCAGTCTCACAATGTGGCACCTTGGTGGGGCAAGTGTCTTTTACTATAGCATCAGGCCAACCAAAGCCTTGTGAGTGGATTTGTTAGATGAACACTAAAAGAAAGCCTGTCGTATGCATGTGTCCGTGTCCTCCACCACCACTTGACAACTGCTGTTGGTGTGTTTACATCCTCATAATTTGGCGATTCAGCAAAAAATAGAACAAGTAGAATGCTTAAAAAGAAAAAAAATAAGCACAGGCATCGATTCATTCAACTAAGAATTCCTCAAGGCTGTGCCCCAGCATGGCCCCAGCTTAATGACTGGAACAAGTAAAAGATAAGTGATATAGAACCTTGTTTGTCTTTGATTCATTCATCACTGATCCAGAATAACATGGTACACATAATCATGAACCCTGTTGTAGTTATCAGGGATTGATCTATGAGGCACAAGTTGGCAATCAGTCAAAGATTCTGCTTGTGCCACAAATGTGCCCCAGCAGCTACCCTCAATGCTCATCTACCCAGCATTCACTGACTATCACTTGTTTTTACTTGACTGTATTTTATGGATTTACATCAGCGGTTCTTAACTGGGGCCTTTGGTGTCAAGGAAATAGGTACTGTAACGCACTGAGCTGGCAGAAACGTTAGCAGGCCAGGTGAAATGCTGAGTAGTATTTCGTCTGTCTTTATGTTCTGAGTTCAAATTCCACTGAGGTCAACTTTGCCTTTCATCCTTTCGGGGTTGATAAATTAAGTACCAGTTGCATACTGGGGTTGATTTAATCAACTGGCTCCCTCCCCAAAACTTTCAGGCCTTGTGCCTAGAGTAGAAAAGAAAATAAGTACTGGAGATGATGTCATTAATTATCTTCTTCCGACTATGGCCATGCTGGAGCACCGGCTTTATTTGAACAAGTTGACCCCAGGCCTTAGTTTTTGTAAGCCTAGTACTTATTCTATCGGTCTCTTTTGCTGAACTGCTAAGTTACATGGATGTAAACACACCAGCATCAGTTGTCATACAATGATGGGGAGGACAAACACAGACACACAAACATATACACATACATAAATATATATATATATATATATATATATATATATATATATATATATGATGGGCTTCTCTCAGTTTCCATCTACCAAATCCACTCACAAGGTTTTGGTCAGCCCGAGGCTATAGTAGAAGACACTTGCTGAAGGTACCACGTAGTGGGACTGAACCCAGAACCATGTGGTCGGGAAGCAAGCTTCTTACCACACAGCCATGCCAGCACCTTAATATTAGTATTTATTTTATAACACAACAGGTAAAAAAATTATGTTCATGATTAATTACAGGTTTTCAGTTCACCAACACCTGACTGGTTTATTGTACCTCTGGTAGAGAAAGTGACAAGGGAGTGTCTATATCTCAGTGCAAAACAAATATCACAGTAGGAGACTTTGTTCAAACTGCACTGGTTTTGGTTTTCCCATCCAGTGTATTCTTCAAGGTATAAAACTGAGAGGTTCTGTGAGTCTTGTCGAGGACACCATGACTTCTCCCTTAGTCGTGGGGTCATGAAAACTTTCACCCAATTCACAATTTAAAGAGGTTGCTATTAGGAAGGACATCCAGCTACAGAAACCAGGTCAAAACTGAAACTTACAAGCAAAATGCAGATGTCTGGCCTGTCTCTGTCCAGCCCCAAATGGGCTGACCCAGACCATAGCAAGCAATCTAGCCCATGCCCAACATGGAAAGTGAGTGTAAAATTAAGAAGATGATAGAAACCCTGTGTGTGTGTGTGTGCGTGCGTGTGTGTGTGTGTGTGTGCATGTGTGCGCATGTGTGTGTTTGTGTTCACCCTTGTCATAGCATCACATGATAATTGTAAATGAGTATCACTGTCATCTAAGCAATGCTCTTCGTTTCCTTTCATCTGTGAAGGTCATACCTGGCTATGGGGATTTCCCCATTGCCTTACTTGCAAACAGAAAGTAGGTGATGGTTGGTAACAGGAAGAGCATCCAGTCATAGAAAAAGTCTGCCCTGAAGAATTCTGTCTGACCCATGGAAGCATGGAAAAGTTAAAACAACTATGATGATGATGACGATGACAATAAATGGTGGTGGTGATGACGATGATGATGACGATGTGTGTGTGTGTGTGTGTATGCACTAAACATTGAAATTTGTTGTGCAACTTATAAAAATAATGAAAACTGATATTTATTCTTTGGTATTCTGTAAATAACATGTTTTTTTTTTATTTATACATATTTTAGGTAACTTGAATAATATCTGGAACTCTCAACATCAACATCAACAACAATCCCACTACAATACTCCAGGATATCATGGAGATCCTTATCTGATGTATCCTTACTCTATGAACAGCCCAAACTATTTCAGTAGTAACCCATATGCACCAAATGTGAACAATGTGTATGGGAGTTGGTCAGCTGGGATATCTTATCCTTTGACTTCTAGTAAGTAGAATACATTTCTTTCATCATTGTCTCAGCAAATAGGGGCAGAAAGTTTAGTAAAACTGAACATGGCTATGTGGTAAGAAGCTTGCTTCCCAACCACATGGTTCTGGGTTCAGTCTCACTGCATGGCACCTTGGGCAAGTGTCTTCTACTATAGCCTCGCGCCGACCAAAGCCTTGGGAACGGATTTGGTAGATAGAAACTAGAAAAATCCCATTGTATGTATGTATATATATATATATATATATATATATATATATATATATCATCATCATCATCATCGTTTAACGTCTGCTTTCCATGCTAGCATGGGTTGGACGATTTGACTGAGGACTGGTGAAACCGGATGGCAACACCAGGCTCCAATCTAAATTTGGCAGAGTTTCTACAGCTGGATGCCCTTCCTAACGCCAACCACTCAGAGAGTGTAGTAGGTGCTTTTACGTGTCACCTGCACGAAGGCCAGTCAGGCGATACTGGCAACGGCCACGCTCGAAATGGTGTCTTTTATGTGCCACCCGCACAAGCCAGTCCAGCGGCACTGGCAACGATCTCGCTCGAAAATCCTACGGAGGCCAGTCAGGTGGTACTGGCAACGGCCACGCTCAAAATGGTGCATCTTATGTGCCACCCACACAAGAGCCAGTCCAGGGGCACTGGCAACGATCCTAATTGGCTTGCCGGGTCTTCTCACGCACAGCACAATTCCAAAGGTCTCGGTCAGTAGTCATCGCCTCGGTGAGGCCCAATGTATGAAGGTCTTGCCTCACCACCTCAGCCCAGGTCTTCCTGGGCCTACCTCTTCCACGGGTTCCCTCAACTGTTAGGGTGTGGCACTTTTTCACGCAGCTATCCTCATCCATTCTCACTACATGTCCATACCAGCGCAATCGTCTCTCTTGCACACCACAACTGATGCTTCTAATGTTCAGCTTTTCTCTCAAGATACTTACACTCTGATGGGTATTCACATTGACATTACACATCCAACGGAGCATACTGGCTTCATTCCTTGCGAGCTTACGCATGTCCTCAGCAGTTACAGCCCATGTTTCACTGCCATGTAGCATGGCTGTTCATACACATGCGTCATACAGGCTGCCTTTTACTCTGAGTGAGAGTCCCTTTGTCGCCAGCAGAGGTAAGAGCTCTCTAAACTTTGCCCGGGCTATTCTTATTCTAGCAGCTACACTTTCAGCGCACCCACCCCCACTACTAACTTGGTCGCCCAGATAGTGGAAGCTATCGACTACCTCTAGTTTTTCACCCTGGAATGAGATAGAAGTTGTTTCCTGTTTGTTTACAGTCTTTATTTCACCTGAACATCTGCCACATACAAAAACTAACTTCCTAGTTAACCTGCCTTTGATGTTGCTGCACCTCTTATGTGTCCATAGCTTGCACCGGGCACATCTTATAGAGTTACTACCTACTCCTTTTCTACATACTGAGCAGGGCCATCTACCTGAAGGGGTTTGTGTTTTATCTACCTTCCTACTTATTAAGATTTTGGTTTTAGCTAGGTTGACTCTAAGGCCCTTCAATTCTAGACCTTGCTTCCACACCTGAAACTTCTCCTCTAGTTCTGATAGTGACTCCGCAATTAGGGCAAGGTCATCAGCATAGAGGAGCTCCCAGGGGCAACCTGTCTTGAACTCCTCTGTGATTGCCTGGAGGACTATGATAAATCGGAGGGGGCTGAGGACTGAACCTTGGTGGACCCCTACCTCTACCCGGAATTCATTGCTGTACTCATTTCCAACCCTCACCTTACTGGCAGCATCTCTGTACATGGCTCGCACAGCTCTCACTAACCATTCTTCTATCCCAAGTTTCCTCATTGACCACCAGATAAGGGATCGGGGGACCCTGTCAAAGGCTTTCTCCATGTCAACGAAAGCCAGGTACAGAGGTTTATCCTTGGCTAGGTATTTCTCCTGCAGCTGTCTTACTAGAAATAAGGCATCAGTAGTGCTTTTACCTGGCACGAACCCAAACTGCATCTCATCTAAATTGATTCGCTCCCTAATTAGTTGGGCTATGACCCTCTCCATAACTTTCATAACCTGATCTAACAGCTTGATGCCTCTGTAATTATTTGTATCTAAAGCGTCACCTTTACCTTTGTAGCAGTTGACTATGGTGCTGCTACACCAGTCATTGGGTATGACTCCTTCATGTAACACCTGGTTCGTAATACGGGTGACTAGGCTGTAGCCAACACTGCCAGATATTTTGAGCATCTCTGCAGTGATTCCTGATGGGCCGTTTCCCTGTCTTCATACTCTTAATTGCTTTAACTACCCTGGTACTATCAACTCGGATAGCTGGTCCCTCTATTGGGTCGACATACGGCAGGCTCTCTTCCTCCCATTCATTCTCTTTATTAAGCAATCTATCGTAGTGGCATCTCCAGACCTCTTTCTTTGCAGCCTCATTTAGTGCAAGCGTACCATCATCCATGCAAACACATTTCTCTCCTACAACATCACTATTCTCTCTCCTACACTGTCTTGCAACACGAAATACCTCGAGTCTTTGGTCCTCACGGCGCAGAACATTGGCAAATCTTTTCTTATCTGCTTCCCCTCTGGCTAAATAAACCTGTCGCCTAGCCTCCCTTCTGGCACATTGGTAAAATTCCCTGCTACCACTGTTCTTCCAGTCCTTCCAAGCCTGTTTCTTTTGTCTAATAGCCCTGTCTACCTCCTTGTTCCACCACCACGTTACTCTGGGTCGAGAGGGGACCTTACACCAGCCACAGATCTGGTCGGTGGCTTTCAACAGGTTGTCTCGCAGAAATCTCATATATATATATATATATATATATATATATATATATATACATGATGGGCTTCTTTTAGTTTCTATCTACCAAGCCCTCACATTAACACTGGCTGTTGGGCTCACCAAAGCATTGCAAATTAATTTGATAGATAGATGGAAATATCTGTCTGTCTGTCTATCTATCTCTCTCTCTATTTCTCTCTATCGCTCTCTCTCTCTCTCTCCCTCTCTCTCTCCCTCTCCCTATATATATAATGAAAGTAAGACAGTGTAGGAAATGTATCATCATCATCATCATCGTTTAACGTCTGTTTTCCATGCTGGCATGGGTTGGATGGTTCGACTGGGGTCTGGGAAGCCAGGAGGCTGCACCAGGCTCCAGTCTGATCTGGCAGTGTTTCTACAGCTGGATGCCCTTCCTAACGCCAACCACTCCAAGAGTGTAGTGGGTGCTTTTTACGTGCCACCAGTACAGGGACCAGAGGATGCTGGCAACAACCATGATTGGTTTTTTATTTTTATGTGCCACCGGCACAGAAGCCAGTCAAGGCAGCACTGGCATCGGCTACGTTCAGATGGTGCGCTTTTTACGTGCCACCGGCACAGGGATCACAGCTTCAAATTCTATTTGATTTTGATGTTGATGTTGTTGTACTTGACTCAATAGGTCTCCTCAAGCACAGCAGGTTTCCCTACAATCCAAGGTACTTTTGAATGGGCTGGTTATGTGACACTGGTGTAGGTTTCAGCTGTGAACTCACTTTATTTGCCAGGTCTTCTCAGTCACAGCATATCTCCAGAGGTCCCGGTCATTCGTCATTGCCCCTGTGAGGCCCAATGTTTGAAGGTCATGCTTCGCCACCTCATTCCATGTCTTCCTGGGTCTACCCCAGATTCCTTCAGCTCTTTGAGAGTGGCACATCTTCACACAGCTCTCCTCATCCATCCATAGTACATGACCATACCAGCGCAAACGTCTCTCTTGCACGCCACATCCAATGCTTCTTTATGTCCAACATTTCTCTCGGGGCACTTACACTCTGTCGTGACCAATGCCCAGCTACCTAGAACGCATTGATTATCACTTGTGTTTACATCCCTGCAATGCAAGGCTGCATATTTTTTGTACAGGTTTACGTACACATAGTTAGGTCAGATGTGGGGGCATGCACCTTTGCAGTGCATTGCTGCATTCACAGTTCGTTAGTGTATTCCCGGGTCCTCCCAGGTGACCGGTCAAGCAGAGTCCTATTCAGCCCCCACCTCCATGAGAAACCTCATCTCTCATGACCATGTGTCATGTGCTCGACCAACATGAGCTGTCAACCCAGCTAGATTCTCAGTAAAGAGAATATGGTAAGCAGGGCCTAAATTAGAAAACCAAGCAACACAACCAGTCTGAGCTGATGCTCCTGAATCAGTAACTGGGATGCCTCCTGTAACAGAATCCATCCCAGTTTCTGAGTAAAGTTTGTTGGTTAAATACAAAATATTTTTCACTGTTATATTTTTATTATTTACTGATAATTTTATTAAATTTTACTCTAAACATTATGTCAACCATAAAACAATATCATTATGTGTACTTAAAGTCTATTTGGACATGTTATTTGGGTATGTTAAGGGAAGAACTTGAGGTCTTTTTGGACCCAAATACCTGTGATAAATCTCATGTTTTTATGTTCAGTAATAATATAATTGTAATCCAACATTTTGTTTTTTTTCATTTCAGTGTCTAACTCACTGTTTGGTACCATTTATCCCAACGTGGATACACCATATAATAATCCACATCAACACCAGTGGCCTGCTTCAGGTTCTTATCCAAACGGGAGTCCATTTTTCGATGCTGCTTCCCAAGTTGATAAAAAACCAGTTTCTATTACCCAACAGAATTCTAGTACGACCAACACTAATCCTTTGAGTGAGTTAAAAACTACCATTCTACTTTATCTAGCTGAAAATGTTCTGTTTTTGTTAATCAACAATAGGACTTCCTGGCTAGTATAAGCATATTAAATTGACAATGATTACTTTTCTTCTCATTATGATTAACATTAAAAAATTATTCTCAATTTATCACATTAAATATGGTAGCCCATATGTAACTATATGTTTTTTTATACTTTAACCCTGCCATTCCAGCTGAAATATTCTGTTTTATGATCAAACTGGCCAGACCTGACTTCTTATGCCTGACCTACAAGGACATTCTGAAAATAAACAACTACATCATAGGAGTCTCAAAGCTAAACGATAATGCATAATTAATTTAAAACATATTTGAATAAATAATCATAACATTCAATGGAGTTATCTGAGTGCTAAAGAGGAATTTCCCAATGCCATTATTTTAAATTGCCAAACCAGTGAATTATTTTCACACCAAACTCTATACTCTTCAAGTCTTTCTGTTTCCTGGTAGTTGTGTGTCAACTTTGCCTCTTTGAAGAGGTCTGATAAGACTCAAACATGTTAGTTGTCACCACAGCAACCAAACATTACATTCATCCAACCTCCACATACTTATCTTCAGTTAATCCACAACAATTTTCCCGGTTCTATTTTCATTGACATTAAACATAATACAGTTCTATATTTAAGAGATGAGGAATTATGTACATTATTTACATTATTTACATTCGATGGATGTTTGTCCTCATCTTGTTTGTTGTTAACACAACATTTCGGCTGATATACCCTCCAGCCTTCATCAGATGTCTTGGGGAAATTTCGAACCTGGGTTCTCATTCCTAAGGTATTTTTCGATGTTGTTGTTGTTGTTGTCTGGAATCGAACTTGGAATCTTGGGGTTAGTAGCCCGCACTCTTAACCAGTACGCCATATGCCCGTGGGCAATTATGGAGTGAATTTTAGGGCTTATTAAACATGTTCCCCTACAGAAACTCTGTGTGTAGCTGTGGTTTGGAGGGATGTTTCCCAACCATGTGGTGGGTATTGGGGAGATGAGAACGAGTCCCAGCACTCCACTGGGACTCAATTTTTAACCGAGTACACTGGAAGCGCATAAAATCACTGGCCACCACCCCCACCACCCACACACATTCATCAAAACATACACATACACACACTCTCACTCATCCAAACACACACACACATGCAGCCAGTGCAGTTACTGAGTTTAAACATTTCCATAATCTCTAAAGATATGGTTGATAGTAAGTCCTTTGGGCATTACTGCTGTGAGTCCTGGTGATTCATAGGTCCGGTTACCCAGTTTCCACAATGTATAAGTAACCAAGATCACAACATTCTCCCCTCAGCCAGAGCTGAGTGGACAAAAGCAGAGGAGAAATGAAGTGTTTTGCTTAAGAAAACAATGTACTGCCCAGCCTGGGAATTGAAACCTGATTTTGCAATTGTTATTGCAATAACCTACTCACTTGGCCACACACCTTCACTTAGAGAGAAAAATTACAAATCTTATTTAATATAGACATATTTAGGCATATAATTATTTTGTTTGTTCAATTATTTAATTAACATATTAAACAGGGTGGCTCAAAAGTAAGTTTACATTTATCACGTAGGCATTTTGAATTTCTTTTAAAACATTTTATTACATTTAAATTTCTACCTTACAATTAACTAAATTAGCATAGAATACTGGTTTCATATTTTATTATAATTAAGATCTAAGCTGTTAATATATGATTGCAAAAGAGATAGTTGAATAACTGTAAACCTAATTTTGGGCCACCCTGTATTATGTTGTTGTTTTTTTATGAAAGATTTTTTATTTTCATTAATCTGTTCTCATCCTTATATTTTAGATGTCTCAGTAACATTCGATCTAAGACAGTTTAATGTTTCAATGTGCAAGAGCACGGTAACAAAGCAGCATCCTGTAACTCTTGAAGATTTACTAACAAAAGCATCTCAAACGAATAGCTGCTTTACGTGAGTCTTAATAAGTCATTAAAATCTTTTATGAAATAATCTTTCTGTCTTTACTTGGTGAAAAATTTAACAAAATTTTCCAAAGCAAACAATACAAAATTGGACAAAACACATTCTTTTGTGCTTTACTTTTTTGTTATTTTCTTCACTGAATTATTGTAATTTTTTTAAAAATCATTATTATCTTTTAATTGTTTTGGTCATTGAACTGCAGCTACATACTCACAAAGCTTTAAGTCATTTGGAGGTGAATCAAACTGTTATCAAGTATAATATATACAAGCACACACATATGTATGTATGTTTGTATATATGTATGTATTTATGTATGTTTATATGTATCTATGTATAAATGCAGATTTGTATATTTTGTTTTATGTACGTCTTCTCATGCATATAGTTACATATCTAGACATGCTCATATATATTTAAATGATAAACTTCTGGAAAGTTTTACAGATTTTTACAGTTCCAGTGATGGATTGGGTCTGTAGTCTTTGAATTAGCTTTCTCCTTTCTGGTTTTGAGAAATCTAATTTCTCAAGATTGGTATTTAGGCAGTGTGTTACATATCCCAGGGCCTCATGTATGTATGCATGTATGTATGTGTGTGTGTGTGTGTGTGTGTGTGTGTGTGTGTGTGTGTGTGTGTGTGTGTGTATTTTAACAGATATATTTACCAAAATTACGTAAAGATATCTTGAAATACTAAAGAGTAAATTCATTCAATAAAATCATCATTGGTTTCAACCATGGCCTCCAGACGGCTTCGTAATCTCCTGCAACTCTTCTGGACGGTCTCCTTGTTTAAGTTGGTGAATGCTGCCATAATCCTTGCTTTCAGTTCATCTTTGGTGTTACAAAGAGTTTTGTTGGTCTCTCACTCAACTGGGCCCCACACATAATAATCAAGGGGGTTGCAGTCTGGGGAGTTGAGTGGCCAAATGTTAGGGGTGATGTGGTCGCAGAAATTGTCTGACAGCCATGTCTGTGGCATGATGCAGAGTCCTGTTGCCAGACATAGCGCCTTCCAGCAGCCACCCTCTTGACCCAGGGCAGCATTACCTCCTCCAGGCACTTGATGTAGGCCTCCGTATTGAGTGTGAGAAGATGAATGGAGGCATAACGTCACCACCACTAGTGATCACTCCAAACACCATGATGTCAACTGGATGTTTGATTTTTATCACTCTTCGTATATGTCCTCAGATTGCACTGTTCTCAGCTTGACACCCAAATACACTGAAATGTTCATACTGGAGTTTCCAGTGCAAATGCCAAGCAGTACAGCATGTCGTTTCCAAATTTCTGGCAGAGTGAATTGTGTCATGGTGCTGTTTTTCTCACAGATGGTGCCCAACTGACCCTACTATACTGTGTAGTCAACAAAATCAAAAACAAACAATGTGCATGTGTGAAATTAAAAATATAAAATGGCAACAATTTACCCCTCACACCCTGTATGTATATGTATGTATATATGTATGAATGTTGGTGTGTTTATGTCCCTGTAACCTAGCAGTTCAGCAAAAGAGCCCGATAGAATAGGTGCCAGGCTTTAAAAAAATTAGTTCCAGGGTTGATTCATTAGACTAAAATTCCTTGAAAGCAGTGCCCCAGCATGGCCACAGTCTAATGACCAAAACAAGTAAAAAATAAAAGATATAAAACTGTACATAAACAGTTCATCATCATTTAATGTCTGTTGTCCATGCTGGTATGGGTTGGACGGTTTGACCAGGGCTGGCAAGCTGAAAGGCTGCACTAGACTCCAGTCTGATTTGGCATGGTTCTCTACGGCTGGATGCCCTTCCTAACGCCAACCACTCTCAGAGTGTAATGGGTGCTTTTATGTGCCACCAACGTGACACCGGGATGCTTTTACATGCCACTAGCATGGGTGCCAATTTGCGTGATACCTTTATCTTCCACAACTGCAATTTTACTTGGCTTGATGGGTCTTCTTCTCAAGCACAACGTAATGCCAAAGGTCTCGGTCATTGCCTCCGTGAGGCCCAAAACTCAAAAGGAAGACCCAAATGTTGTAACCACTTTCCATCTCAACAACTCGTCTTATATCAAATTAATTACCAAGCAATTACAATTAAAAATTATTTATTTTCAATACAAATTATTCAATTTGTCTTACATTTCAGATTTACAACTGTTATCTACATCAATAATGCTCGAAGAGAAGGCAAATATCTGGATAGTATCAATGGTATATCTGTGACCGATACCACAACCTGGATCATTTCTAAACGGAATGGAGCCTCTGATTTAAGTACTAGTCTTTCTTTCCCTTCTTCTCTTTTTTTTGTTTGTTTCTTCTTTTTGTTTATTTGTTTATTTCTTTTCTTCGGTAAGGTAACAGGTTGGACGTTAGCAACTCTCTCTCACACACAAACACACACACACACACACACACACACAAACACACACAACACACATACACTCACTCTCTCTCTCTTCCTCTCCCTCTCTCTCTCTCTTCCTCTCCCTCTCTCTCTCTCTTCCTCTCCCTCTCTCTCTCTTCCTCTCCCTCTCTCTCTCTCTTCCTCTCCCTCTCTCTCTCTCTTCCTCTCCCTCTCTCTCTCTTCCTCTCCCTCTCTCTTTTCTTTTTTTGTAAAAGATGCTTTTACATGCCACCAGCACGAGTGCCATTTACTTGGCTTGAAGGGTCTTCTTCTCAAGCACGGCAATGCCAAAGGTCTTGGTCATTGCCTCCGTGAGGCCCAACACTCAAAAGGAGCTCAACCACTTTGCCTCTGTAAGGCCCAACGTTCGAAAGGTGCTTTTTACATGCCACCAGCATGGGTACCAGTTATGTGACACCAGCATCAGCCACGGCTACGATTTCACTTGGCTTGATGGGTCTTCTCAAGCACAGCATATTGCCAAAGGTCTCAGTCACTAGTCATTGCCTCTGTGAGGCCCAAAGTTCAAAGATCATGCTTCACCACCTCATCCCAAGTCTTCCTGGGTCTACTTCTACCACAGGTTTCCTCCACAGTTAGAAATCAGCACTTCTTTACACAGTTGTCTCAATAAATTCATCTAACCCATGCTAGCATGGAAAAAACAGTTGTGAAACAAACAAATGAATATGGAAAACTGTTGTTTACTGTATGTTATTAATCACAGTCATATATGACAAAACTGACTGAAGACACGTGGCCAAGTAGTTAGGGTAGTCAGTTCATGATTGTAAGGCCATGAGCTTGAAACCTGGTGGTGCATTGTGCCCTTGAGCAAGACACTTATTTTACAATGCTCCAGTCCACTCCGCTGGTAAAAATGAATCCTGCCTGTATTTCAAAGGACCAGCCATGTCACATCCTGTGTCACTTCAAATCTATGTTATGAGTAAGTGCGTCTGTGGTGTACTCAGCCACTTTCACATTCATTTCACAAGCAGGTTGTTCCATTGATCAAATCAATTAGAATCCTGGTCATAGTAAGTGATGGAGTGCCAGTTTTTATATAACAAAATTATGATTAATGTCTTTCAAGATGTTCCAAGTATTAAGGTAAATTTTCTAAAGCTTTAACTCTTTAGCTTTGAAACTGGCCCAACCATTCTACCAGATCTGGCCAAACTGGCCAGATCTGGTTTTTCATTCCTACCCTACAATGGCATTCAAAACCTAAACTATCATACCATTGAAATATCAAAGCTATGAGATAATGCATCATTAATTCAAAGCATCATCCTCATCGTTTAACGTCCGCCTTCCATGCTAGCATGGGTTGGACAATTTGACTGAGGACTGGTGAACCGGATGGCTACACCAGGCTCCAATCTGATTTGGCAGAGTTTCTACAGCTGGATGTCCTTCCTAATGCCAACCACTCTGAGAGTGTATTGCGTGCTTTTATGTGCTACCGGCATGAAGGCCAGTAAGGCAGTACTGGCAATGGCCACACTCAAAATGGTGTATTTTATGTGCCACCTGCACAGGAGCCAGTCCAGCGGCACTGGCAACGACCTCGCTCGAATGTCTTTTCACATGCCACCGGCACAAGTGCCAGGAAGGCGACGCTGGTAATGATCACACTCAAATGGTGTTATTTACGTGCCACTGGCACAGAAGCCAGACAGCTGCTCTGGCAACAATCACGCTGTGAATAAATAAGTACTACATTTGTGATAGAATAATCTGAATGCTATCATCTCTCATCTAGGGGTTTCGATTGTGCATACTATAGGAGTCACAGGGCACTGCTCCATATGGTCCCGCAGTTTCCATCTAACTAGGAATATTAGGGTCATTCTGCTAGTTCAAAGCCAGGAATTTGATCTGTTAGATCCTGCTGATAACTAAACCCATACCCTGCTGTTGATGCTTCGATTTATTATCGTTAAGGTTTTGTCTGTCTCTTACCCTTTGACCTGTCTGGCCTGGTAAGACCTGCCTGAAGATTTCTCTCCCTTCAGCATAGCTCTCTGGGTCACTGGAGCACACAGGCACTTCACCGCTAAAGGGTTAAATTATGTTTTTTTATAAATCCACTGAGCAACTTGTTACTCCTTGTGGTGCACCACTTAAGAACCAGTAATTTATTTGTTTATCAATAATAATACATTTATTTATTTCAGATTTGGATTTTGAGCCCGCATCTGGTGACTACTTCATTATTAACAACACCAGCGTTTAACTGATTGCTACCCAGAAAAAGAATTAAAAATTTACAAAAAATATATATATAAATATATTTCCTGTAGGAAATATATTTGTGTTTATTTTTAAAAATTCTTTTCTTTTTTTTAATCCAATAAACGTCTTTGGTCTTAAAAGACTTTTTTTTATTCAATTGCTTTTGGATTTAACGTACTCTGAATCGAACAGTGAAAAAACGGAATCACAAAGATTGCGAAGTACATGCATGCCATTGCCTCAGAGGCAGATATAAACAATGAACATGGAATTCCTACTAAAAGGTAGTAAAAGAGGAGATTAACTTTGTCCTAGAAAAGCTGAAACATAGTTCAAGAATTCTTGTGAATAAGTTATCAAATATGATTGGAATTGGTTAGAATATTGAATATGATTGGTAAACTTGACAAATTGGTAGAATGTTAGATAAAAATATCATCGATTTAACATCCACTTTTCCATACTTGCATGGGTCATGACAGATTTTCAACACCCAGATGCTCTTCCTGTCACCAACCCTCTCTTGTTTCCAAGAAAGGTAATATTTTCCCATGACCAGACATATCTCAAAAAGATTAAAAATGAAGGGCTTCGTTTGCATGAAAGTGACACTAGTTTACAGCTGTTTCATGATATCTAGGCAAGGAGACAGCTATGCACACACACACACACAAATACATGCATTCACACGAATCCTCCAGCCATAGTAACCAAGCCAAATGAAAATGGACTAGTGAAATTTTGTCCCCTGACCATACCAACTAGGACAGTAACTCCAAACAAGAACTGCATGGAAAGCAGTGATGATGATATACCTACCTACAAACATACAAACATTTAGTTAACTATATCAAACAATCAGATCCCAATAAATTCCAGTGGAATTAACATCCAAGGTAATTTATCATGTATGACAAATAAATCCAAATATTGCTTAGAAGAATTCCAAGAAATTTGGTAAGAACAAGAACGGAGAAAATTACATCTTTAATTGATGATTACATCACACATTATCAACAATCATTTCCATTGTGGCAGTATATTTAGGCACAGAAAGAAGGTATAGAATATCGGTGAAATTGATATATATATATATATATATATATATATATATATATATATATATATATATATATATATATATATATATATATATATATCCAAAAATATATGCTAACACAATGTTATCAAGGCAATCCAAAATGGGCTAAATTCAAAGTGAACTAAGAAAATGTCTCCAATAGATGAACACATTGAAAAAGAACGTTGATGACGTCAATAGATAATGAGAGAATAAAAACTAAACAGAAATTCTACATCATGACAATTAGTTATCTATCTATTAAATATGCTGAAAACTTTTTTAGAAAAATTATGCGTCTTAGATTATAGAAACAGCAATTATAATTAACGGATTATTTACTATTGAAATATTTAAATGTTTTTCTATATTTATGAGAACATTTCAATGTAAAATTATTTCTACAATTTAATAATTCTAATTTAGAAGTAATTATATAATACATTTCCTCAAGGCCATAATCGCATTTAAAATTACCAGTATTGTCTGATGGTACGAAACTAATAATGGACCACTTCATATATTTAATGTTCCTGTATGTTCTTTTCTCGTGATTTCTCATGTACCAGCATCTTGTTTTCAAGCAGCACTAACCATATGGCCTGAGCGTAAAGATTTCTTGGAGACACAAGCATGATATATGAATCTGCCTAATCTCAGAGTCTCTATGGCGAGAAACTATTAGTAGCTTTTATTTTAAATACTGTGTACATTAAATGATATTTATCTCTCACTGGATGGAGTACTTGAACAGTAATCTATATATGTGTATGTATATATATATATATATATATATATATATATATATATATATATATATATATATATATATATATATATATATATATTGTCATCATCATCATTTAACATCCACTATCCATGCTGGGATGGGTTAGACGGTTTGACTATGGCTGATGAGTTGGAGAGCTGCACTAGGTTCCAGTCTGATTTGGCATGGTTTCTGCAGCTGGATGCCCTTCCTAACACTAACCACTCCAGGAGTGTAATGGGTGCTTTTACATGCATCAGTATGGGTGCCATTTACATGACACTGGCAACAACCATGACTGCAGCTCATGAGTGGGTGCCATTTACGTGGCACCGGAAATGACCACAACCACAATGTACAGATGCCATTTACACGGCACCAACAGCGACCATGACTATGATTTATGGGTGCCATTTGCATGGTACCATCAACGACCACGGTTACAGTGCACAGGTGTTATTTACATGGCACCTGCATGACACTAGCATAACTACAACTATGATTTCACTTGTCCTGATGAGTCTTCTCATGCACAGCATATCACCAGAGCTCTCAGCCACTTGTCATCACCTCCATGAGGTCCAACGTTCAAAGATTATGTTTCATGACTTTGTCCCATGTCTACCTGGGTCTACCTCTACCACAAGTTCCCTCCACAGTTAGATATCAGATATTGCATGTGTGTATCCTTAAACATAATGTATTAATTCATATCTGTGCTCTATTGCACATTATGTAATTTTTATGTTTGTCCAATTTATGACCACATATAACAAATTTCAAATATCTTTGTTGATTTATAACTTTGATAGGTTTCGGCCAGTATAGGCCCAGGCCAGATCTAGCTTAATAGCACCACCTGGTGAAGTCTTTTAGTCATATATGGGTGCACCGTGGCCCACTCTAGCAAAGAGTTATTATTGTTGGAGACATATCCGGGTGTAGGAGGTTGGTCCAGGATTTTTTGAAGAAGTTTGTCCAGTGAACTTTTGAATTTTATGGGATCCGTTTCTGTTTTGACATATTTTCGTATGGTATTAAAGAGAGCTGAACCGGTTGAGGTAAAGTAGTTGTGACGTAATGTTGTCATATGTCCTGAGTTTGATTTTTGTAGTGGGTGGATAGCACGGGGGGCCAAGTCTTGGATGGATTTTAAAATTGATGGCAACATCATTTGTGCAATATTGATGGGATATTTTTCTACATCACACAAATGATGTAGTGCTCCCAGTGGTGTTGGAGAGAGTAGAGATTGAGTTTTTTTTAGTTGACCCCAATAGTCAATGCCTGTCATGCTGTCTATCTTTCTTGTTATTGACCACAGGAGTGCTTCCACTTTCATAATGAGTTGCTTTGTGTGGGGAGACCACAGTGGGCAGCAGTATTCAAGGTGGGGTTGGGCAAAAGTAGAGAAGGATGATGGTGTGGGCATCTCTAGACCGCAAAGTCCTCAGAATCCAGGAGCACATCTTGCGGGCCAAGTTAACCTTGCTGTTTACATGAGAACTCCAGCTTTGATTGTTATCAACAATTACTCCAAGGTCTCTGGTATTGTTGGATGACACTAGGGAGTCACCTGAAGGAAGAGCAAATGGTAGTTTCAGGGTATCGTCTTTTCCAAAGTGGATCAAATTAAACTTATCTTCATTTAGAAGCATATTGTTTTTTTCTGCCCATTGGACAACAGCAAACAGATCCAACTCAAGGCATGTTTATGGATTTCTGGAGTTTGGAATCATCTGCAAAGATTTTCAATGTTGAATGTTTGATGATGTCTACTATGTCATTGATGTAGATAATGAAGAGGAGTGGGCCCAACACAGAACCTTGTGGGACACCACTACTGACTTTGGCTGAGCTGAATCATATTCCCTCAAACACATGTTGAGTTCTGATCATTAGGAAACACTTTATCCACTGCAGTAGCTTTCCACGGACTCCAAAGTTGGACAGTTTCTTCAGCAGGATTTTGTGGTCCACTCTGTCAAATGCCTTGCTGAAATCAAGGTATAAGCTGAATCAGTAAACTTTACTACATTGAAAGTGAACCAGACCCATGCTGCCCAATATTTCAGTTGTCATAACCACAGACTCTCCCATTAATTTACAGCAGTGTCTGCCAAACTTTTTAACTTTTTGACACTTTTTGACGAGGAGAATTTATTTTGCAGCACACCAAATAAAAATCCCGACAAAATTGAATATACTTTATTAGTATGAATAAAAATAAATAAATTCTTATTATAGTAACAATAAAATAACATTGTTTTATGAATATATAATATATATATGTATGTATATATATATATATATATATATATATAAGCAATGTTAATTCTCTATATGAAGTATTAACAGTAACTGCACGATAAAGTGTAGTATATTGCCACTTAAGTGTGGCTGACCCCTAGGGGTGGATGTTACTGTTGCTTTTAGCCCCAGGAGGACATCTCCTCCAGCTGGCTTATCGACACACGACTGTGTCCTGTTTGCCAAGGGAGTTATCCCTCTCACCTCGACCAGCAGCACGAGGAGATGTCCAGCTGGAGGAGATGTCCTCCTGGGGCTAAAAGCAACAGTAGCATCCACCCCTAGGGGTCAGCCACACTTAAGTGGCAATATACTACACTTTATCGTGCAGTTACTGTTAATACTTCATATAGAGAATTAACATTGCTTGTTTCCACCTTTTCAATATCAGTGAAGAATGTCACTGGAAAAGAAGATATAAGGTTTGCCAGATTTGTCTCTCTCACCAAGGTCATCAGCTGTCGAACGCCGACGAAGGGAAATAACCCTGAAATCCGGATACGTTCGTGCTGCTGGTCGAGGTGAGAGGGATAACTCCCTTGGCAAACAGGACACAGTCGTGTGTCGATAAGCCAGCTGGAGGAGATGTCCTCCTGGGGCTAAAAGCAACAGTAACATCCACCCCTAGGGGTCAGCCACACTTAAGTGGCAATATACTACACTTTATCGTGCAGTTACTGTTAATACTTCATATAGAGAATTAACATTGCTTGTTTCCACCTTTTCAATATCAGTGAAGAATGTCACTGGAAAAGAAGATATAAGGTTTGCCAGATTTGTCTCTCTCACCAAGGTCATCAGCTGTCGAACGCCGACGAAGGGAAATAACCCTGAAATCCGGATACGTTCGTGCTGCTGGTCGAGGTGAGAGGGATAACTCCCTTGGCAAACAGGACACAGTCGTGTGTCGATAAGCCAGCTGGAGGGGATGTCCTCCTGGGGCTAAAAGCAACGGTAACATCCACCCCTAGGGGTCAGCCACACTTAAGTGGCAATATACTACACTTTATATATATATATATATATATATATATATATATATATATATATATATATATATATATATATATATATATATATATATATATATATATGGCAAATAAGAAAATGGAGAGGATACAAAAAGGTCATACATCAGCCAGTAGACATTCTAGTATGTCTATTTATTCCAATGTCTTAGAATATATTAAATGATCAGCTTGTCAGTGGGTGCTTGTACCTACTGACAATCTCATCTTTTGCTCTTTTCTGTAATATTAGTACATGTGTATGTAATACAATATAATACATGGTTAGAACATGTGTATGCATTCATTTAATACATTGTAATACATTGGAATAAATAGACATACTGGAATGTCTACCAGCTGATGTCTGTTGATTTTGTATCCTCTCCACTTTCTTATTTGCCATATAAATTAAGAGTAAACCACCTTTTACCCCTGCCCATATATAACACTCAATTGTGAGCTTGCCACGCAATAACTAGCACCTGGGTATGAATATTTGGGTACACTACCAGCAGTATATTGGATAGGTACTATCCCTCGGTTGTTTGGTTTCCCAACCTCTAACTGACACAGATATATATATATATATATATATATATATATAGGTAATATAATCTTTTCTGCACAAGGCCCAAAATTTTGGGAGAGGGGACCAGTATATTAGATCAACCTCAGTACGTAACTGGTACTTAATTTTATTGATAATTAATTAATCTATTGTAATTAATTGACACAAAGGCAATGTATTTTAATGGAAATGCAGTAGTACATAGTGGGTTTGAATCTGAAACCACATGATTGCTGTGTGTGCTGCTTAATCACACAGCCAAAGATACATTTATATTGTTAAGAAACAAATTACATCGATGTCACTTATTTTAAGAAGTTCTGTTACGTGATTAAGTGGAAAACAATGTTATTAGGAATTCATATTGTTTTTTTGATTCCCACCAACAAGTTACAATTAACTTCAGTTCCTTATCAAGGTTGTGTTTAAAAATTATGAAAATACTTTAACATTTAACAAAAATCACATCAAAGAGGAAACGCTTGGGTATTTCTACCATTTTTCCCATCATGAAAAAAAGGATTATTAAAAAGAGAAGAAAATTAGTCAATAATATGTGCCAACCTGTTTGATAACTTCCCAATGGTTCCCAGGACATGTGTGTTTAACCTTAACTTGTGAGAATAATCAGAGAAACTGTTCCTGCTACTCTATATAGGAATGTTAAGGGAATGACTATTATTTTTAGCCTTTTATGCATATCAGTCTGCGGCCATGCTGGAGCACTGAAGAATTTTTAGCCAAATGATTCGACCCCAGTACTTATTTTTTTAAAACCTAGTACTTACTCTATTGGTCTCTTTTGTCAAACCGCTAAGTTACGGGGATGTAAACACACCAGCGGTGGTTGTGAAGCGATGGTGGGGGGAAACACAAGACACAAAGACAGAAACACACACACAAGGTGGGGGGGGAGCTGGCGAAATTCTTAGCAGTATTTCATGCTTAGCGGTATTTCCAGGGAGAAGAGTTTTAATTCCTTAACTCTTTCCCAGTAGCTGACATGTTGCATTGGGACAATTTTCTTAGTGTAGCTTTGTTGGATTGCTTCGAGTTCCGCTATGGATTTTTTATTGTGTGGTGACCATAGTTGGGAGCAGTTGTCTAAGCGGCCGAGTACGTATGTCCTCCAAGGGATCATCAATGTTTCCTTTTCTCTTGTTTTGAAAGTTCGGAGGATCCAGCCAGCCAGCCAGCCAGCCGTCTGCATTTTATTACCAAATTGGTAATATGCACCTGGAAAGATGCATCATTGCTCATGTCAATGCCCAGGTCATGCACTGATTTTGATTCGGGGATTTCAATTCCTCCTGGGCCAGTGTGTCCTGTCTGCATGTCGTTTAGCGTTGTGTGCTGGTAGCGTAGGGCCTGGAATTTTCCTGCATTAAACTGCATCTTGTTGTCCTCAGCCCACCTGCCTATTGCGTCCAACTCCCGTTGCTGAACATTTTGAATGGCAACTTATCTATCTCATATGCTTACTAAATGATATTTATGATTTGAACTGGTTCACTTTGGCCTAATAACTTAGTTATAGTCGTCGTCTGCACGAGTTAGGAAGGTCTTCGTTTTAAATATTTTAGAATATTTTTTTTCCTTTTTCTTTATTTTGAAAATCTAAAAAAATATTATATTTCTTGAAGAGAATTTTTTCTAAATACAAATCTTTCCATTTTCATAAATGAAGATTTCTCTTGCATTTCTGTTTTGGCGATGACTTTTAAAACAAAGTACGCACTGGACAAAATACTATGGGGAGGCAACTTAGACTAAACTTAAAGATCTGCTAAAATAAGGGAGTTTTCTCCCCTCGATGTACACTAGCTGGTCCAGTGATAAACGCGCAAATAGAGCTGACCTAAATTTCTACCAAGGAAAACTGATCTGTGATAAAGTTATAATGTTGAATGATAAGATTTCTAGAGTCAAAGTTATGAATGATTGTTCGGTCTGTGAGGTGGGTGTCCGTTGACAGTTTTAGTGATTATTCGAGTAGATTCTTAGCATAATACGTGGCAGTGGTGGTGGGTCTCCTGCAATAAAAAAAAACGTGAGATGTATTTCCTTGATTTAATAGGGATTTGATTAACTAATGGGTTCGTTCATATCTGGGAGATAGAAAGCTGTCAAGAGTGCTTTGTGTGTCAGTACGTCTGTCTGGAGCTGTAGGTGTGATGCAGCTAAATGACACGGGTACTTCACAATAGCAACTGATTCCTTTTGTGTGACAGACTTGTTGGTGTGAGAGAGGGTCAGAGTCAGGGGGGAGGTGGAGGCACCAAAATGGGGAAATAATCACACACACGCTCACACCCACACACACACACACACATGCGATGGCGGACTGGGTCTAAAAATATTGGTTGCCAAGAGACAAAGGGGCCCACCCACAACTACAACTATCATTTATTTATTTATTTTTTTTGTCTTCTGTTAAAAGTAAACACAGCCAGGCTAAAATAATTAATGCAGTCTTCCAAACTTGAGTGGATGGGCACCTTAGATACTAACATAGGCCCCCATATATGGATTCTAATGGCATAGGGGCCCACTTACCATCGGGCAAGCTGGCAACTTGGCCAGTCTGCCACTGCACACATGCTCACACACACAGTAATATATTTATACACATAAACACGCCCCTGCCCTAGTGGTTGGGAAACAAGCTTCTTACCACACAGCTACGCTTGTACCTAAAGATTTTTGAAAACTAGAAAGAAATGAAGTGAGCATGCTCTTTTGGAGATGCAATGTTTGTGTATATAAACAATCCAGTACAAATAAGCTGCGAGAAAAACTGGATATAAGGGAAATCAAGTATAGTGTGGCTGTGTGGTAAGGAGCTTGCTTCTCAACAATATGGTTCCAGGTTCAGTCCCACTGGGGCAAGTGTCTTCTACTACAGCTTCAGGCCAACCAAATCCTTCAGAGTGGATTTGGTAGATGGAAATTGAAAGAAACCCATCGTATACATACATGTGTGTGTGTGTGTGTGTGTGTGTGTGTGTGCATGTATGTATGTATTAGAGTGTCTGTGTTTGTCCCCCCACCGTTGCTTGACAACTGATGCTGGTGTGTTTATGTCTCCATAACGGCAGTTTGCTGAAAGAAACCAATAGAATAAGTACTAGGCTTACAAAGAATAAGTCCTGGGGTCAATTTATTCGACTAAAACCCTTTAAGGCAGTGCTCCAGCATGGCTGCAATCAAATGGCTGAATCAAGTAAAAGAATAAAAGAATAGTAGATACAGTGGTTCTTATCCTATTACTTTTTTGCTGAACCACAATATTACAGGGATGTAAACAAACCAGCACTGGTTGTCAGGTGGTTGTGGAGAAGAAACTCAGAGGTGCTGAAGTGGCTGTGTAGTAAGTAGCTTGCTTACCAACCACATGGTTCTGGGTTTAGTCCAACTGCGTGACACTTTGGGCAAGTGTCTTCTACTATAGCCTCATATATATACATATATATGATAGGCTTCTTTCAGTTTCCGTCTACCAAATCCACTTACAAGGCTTTGGTTAGCCTGAGGCTTGGCCGAACACCGGTCACGTGGGGAGAGAAGAGAGAGAGTTAGAGGCAGAGGGACAGAAGAAATAAGGAAGGGCAAGAAAAAATGACAGGACACAGTGAAGTGAAAAGAGGAGGGAAAGTGAGCATGAAGAGAAGGCAAGGAAATGTGTGTCTGTGTGTGTGTCTGTGTTTGTTCCCCAAACATCACTTGACAACTGATGCTGGTGTGTTTACATCCTTGTAACTTAATAGTTCGGCAAAAGGGACCAATAGAATAAGTACTAGGCTTACAAAGAATAAATCCTGGGGTCGATTTGCTTGACTAAAAGCAGTGCTCCAGCATGGCTAAAGTTAAATGACTGAAACAAGTAAAAGAATAAAATGCATAGACACACATGTACATATACATATATGTGTTTATATACAAGGAGGTGCTGAAAAGTTCTTGGCTTTGGGTAAAAGAAAATGCAAGAGGCGCAGTTAATCATGATTTTATTTAAGATATTCCTCTTTCAGATTCACATACTTATTGCAGTGGTCCTTCAATTTTTCTAAGCCCTGTAAAAGAACTCAAAAGGTTGGGCCTCTAGCTGGGCCTTTCATGATTCCCTGAAATGCAGGAACTTTCAGCACTCCATCATGTATAAAATTAAATTAAGGTTTAGAAAGTAGGCGTTAAATGCAGCATCCAAAACTTTTTTTCAGGGTAAGTCCCAGGTAGTGTGCTTGCAGACCACAGTCACCACTTATGGCTATCAGGTGTCATTAGCGTTACTCATGTTCGTCGGTGGATCTATGTCCGGAGTTCTATGGTGTGTCTAGGGTATATTTTAAATGATTGATGCAGAAGACAGAATGTAACTAGAAGCATTTATTAGCACAACCATAGTTTCTGCTTCATTCTGCACTGCTCCCTAGTGCATCAGATACCATTTCATCATCCCACGTCCACAAGGGAGCTGTGCAGAATGAAGCCGAAACGATTGTTGTGCTGATAAATGTTTCTAGTTACACTCCGTCTTCCATATCAATCATTTAAAACCATCATCATTATTTAATGTCCGTTGTCCATACATATAAATATGAAATTAATGTGGGCACCTGGATACAATATACACCACACAGGCAACATTTAGCCATCACTAATGGTGATGTGTTTGTGCTACAAACACATGTGTTGGTAGAAATAAGAATTAAACCACTTATGGCTGTGTAAAATCACATTTTTTATATACACTGACAGGATATAGAAGTGATGGAGGCACACTATTGACAATATCCATTAGGATGAAACTGTGAAGTCTGGTGCTCTAGCATTGCTTCACTCATGAGACAGTTGTCTACCCTGTCAGTATATAGAAATGTGCTTTTATTCAGCTACAAGTGGTTTAGCTGTTATTTCTAGCAGTATATGTGCTTGTAGCACAAACAATCACAATTAGTGATGACTACATATATATATATATATATATATATATATATATATATATATATATATAATCATCATCATCATCATCGTTTAACGTCCGCTTCCCATGCTAGCATGGGTTGGACGATTTGACTGAGGACTGGTGAACCAGAAGGCTGCACCAGGCTCCAATCTGATCTGACAGAGTTTCTACAGCTGGATGCCCTTCCTAACGCCAACCACTCCGAGAGTGTAGTGGGTGCTTTTATGTGCCACCGGCACAAAGGCCAGTCACGCGGTACTGGCAACGGCCACACTCAAAATGGTGTTTTTTACGTGCCACCTGCACAGGAGCCAGTCCAGCGGCACTGGCAACTACCTCGCTCGAATGATTTTCTAATGTGCCACTGGCACAAGTGCCAGTAAGGCGACACTGGTAACGATCACGCTCAAATGGTGCTGTTTACGTGCCACTGGCAGGGAAGCCATACAGCTGCTCCGGCAATGATCATGATATTACAGTGCTGTTAGTGATCACGTGTATGCTGTAGTCTGCAGTTTTGTCAGGGAGAGGGACAAAGAGCCAATATGAAATTTTGTGTTGAACTTGGGAAGTCTGCTACAGAGACATTGAGCATGTTTTGGCAATTGGTCGTTTGCAATGTTTTAAGTGGCACAGGCACTTTGAAAGTGGAAGAGTGTCCCTGGAAGATCTGTGACAAGCATCACCCCAAGAAATGTGGTATTTTGCATCAAAAATTCACACCCAGGGCCAGACCACCGATTGAGAGTCCTACTGTGATATTTTGAAGCATTCGAAGGAGGTCATTTGGTGAAAGCGATCTGATATGTGGAGCGTGAAGAATTGGATTTTTCACCAAACTCTCCTCACTTCTGAGTTTCTTACCAAAATCAACATGGTATTGCTTCCACAACTAACCTTTTCACTAGATTTAGCACCTGCACACTTCATTTCTTCCCCAAGATGAAAATGCAGCCCGAAGATCACCGTTTTAACACCATCGTCAAGATCCAGAGTGAATCACAGAGGGTATTTGACCCACTTACGGAAAACAAATTCCAGGCCAGATTCCAAAAGTAGCAGGAACACTGGGACTGGTGTATTTTGAAGGAGATGATGTTAAATCTTTAAGTTGTTTTTTTAATTAAACTAATCTTTGAATTTTCTGATACCCTTTTGTAGTAGTGGTAGACACCCTAACCACTAGGCCACATCTCTGCCTATTACTTATAATAAGGGTGCATAGACAAACAGTTAAGAAGTTTGTCTCTCTTACATCTTACATCTAATTCCTTTTATACCTATTTTTTTCTTTCAACTCATCATACATACATCTAGCATTATCATGCTCACTTGATAAACAAGTTCATGCAATTTGCCGTTTGTTCTGAAAGAGAATCCCTTTGTTACCTGCAGAGGTAAAATCTCTCTCAACTGTTTTTCCATCATGTTTTCATTCTGGCTCCTATGCTTTCTGAACATCATCACCCTCTACTAATTACATTACCTGGGTAAGCTGTCAACTACTTTTGTAACTTAGGTGCTCATAGTCCTAAGGTCATTGATTCAATTCCTAGTTTGGGTGGCGCATTGTTTCCTTGAGTAAGGCACGCCATTTCACATTGCTCTAATCTGCTCAGTTGCAATGAGTGCCAGCAGTAATTCAGGTTAAACTTACAGCTAACAGATGTCTTGACCTCTTTGTCTCAGAAATAAGCTAAACTCCATCCTAATGAACTTGTAGGCTCAAAACAGATTTGAACTCCTTAACTATATGTATATAGCACTTAATCCTTAATTTTGCTACTACTCCCTCCCCCCAGTTGAGGGGTCTTGTCCTGCAACTTACTTGGTAACCTCACTTCTAGTGGTGACACATAAAAGCACCCTGTACACTCTGTAAAGGGGTTGGCATTAGGAAGGGTATCCAGCCGTAGAAACCTTGCCAAAACAGACAGCAGGGCTTGGTGTAGTCTTTCGACTTTCCTGTTCCTGTTAAACTCTCCTATTCGTGCCAGTACGGAAAACATATGTTGAACAACAATGATGTTTCAGGTCTTCACTCAATACAACTACTTAGTGTAAGCAGCTGAGTATTCCACAGATACTTGTAGCCTTGACCTTATCTTCAGGCAGAACTTGCACAAGAAGTCTGGTCCTTTGAATTACAGGTGTAGTTCACCTAACAGACATCAGCACAATTTTACCTTCGAGGTTTTGGCTGACATGGGAATATGGAGAGAGACACTTGTACAATGTGTTATAGGCCAGGTTGGAGAGAAAGCATGGCAGCCGGGCCAATCAAAGAATTGTTTGGTAGATAGAAACTGAAAGTGAGTGTACGTCTGTCTCCTTGTCTTCTGAGTTTTAAATGAGTTTCACTAAAATGCAAGCTGTGTCGTTCATCTCCAATCTTCTGTGAAAACAGCCAAGGAAAATATTACTTTACTTGGAAACAGGAAAATCTGCTTCAATAAATTTTGTCCAACCTTTGCAAGCATGGAAAAGTATGCATTAAAACTATGATGATGATGGTGATGATCCATGTCACACCCCTTTTCTCCTTCATCTTTCACTGTTAAACTCCCTAATGCCCCTCTCTCTCTGTCTCTTATCTGAGTCAAGAGATCTGAGCGTAGGATGTGTATCTCACAACTCTCTCTCTCTCTTACCAGCAAATATCCCATCACAAGATCTAATTTATAACAAACTTAATTGTATATAAATACCTCTGCACCACCATTTGCAAACCCCCCCCCCCCCCCCCCCGAAAACAAAGAAACCCAACACAGCACCGACTGTAAAATAGCGTTAGATGTGAAAAGCGATTTTAAATTAATCCTGTGTGGCCATCTCTGTAAATAAATAGAGCAAGTATCTTTGGATACTGGATAAAAATATACCCTGAATGTTACTTGCCGCCAACAGGGTTCACCAATGGAATATAATTGCTATAAAGATCAGAAAATGCAATATTTAAAGGTTGTATAGAGTTGAACTCCTAATCGTAGAACTATAGTTTTGATTCCAGGACTGTTGATGTTTTGTGTTCTCAACCAAAACACTTCATGTTGCTCCAGTCCATTCAGCAAAATGTGTAATCCTGTGAAGGGCTAGCATCCCATCCAGTGGGAATATATATATGCACCACAGAAACCAGTCCTACAAAAAGGATCTCTATCCCTTTTTTAAAAATCCTATATAGAGTTTAATTAGGTACATCCAAGTCACAATTCTACTGTTGGTGTTGACAGGGGTCTCTATAACAAACCTTAATAAGCAAATATCAGTGACAGAAACACAGCTAAGTTGTCTCTCTTCATGATTCCTGGATTCTACCACTGATTTCAACATGGGTGTGTCCTGTTGTTTAATTTACTGGATGTCTGACACATTGAATTACTGTGCAAAGTGACTGAGTATTCCACAGACACATGTAAACCTTAAAATTAATACATTATTTACATTTGACGAATATTTGTCCTCATGTTATTTGTTGTTAACACATTTCGGCTGATATACCCTCCAGCCTTCATCAAGTGTCTTGGGGAAATTTCTAACCTGGATTCTCATTCCTAAGGTATTTTTCAATGTTGTTGTTATTATTATTCAGGTCACTGAAACATTGTGTTAACAACAAACAAGATGAGGACAAATATTCGTCAAATGTAAATAATTCCTCAGCTCTTAAATATAGAAGCTCAAAATTAATTCCCAAACAATCAGTATGATACTGGCGTTCCGTTGATGAGGATTCCAGTTGATCTGATCAAAGGAACAGCTTGTTAGTGAACGTAATGTGCAAGTGGCTGAGTGTTACACAAACAAGCATACCCTTAATGTAGTTCTGATGGAGATTCAGCATGACTCAGAATGTGACAAGGCGACCCCTTTGAAACACAAGTACTACTCGTTTTTAGTAGCTGAGAGAACTGGACCATGAAATAAAGAGTCTTGCTCAAGGATCAAGGACACAAAGCATTGCCTGGCATCAATTTACAACCTTACAATCGAGTTAAATATCTTAACCAAACCAGGTACCTTTACAGTTAGTATGACTGACCCATGAGTGACATGGCTGCACCTTTAAATTTTAGGTACAATTCATTCCACAGACATTTGCCCGACATGTCAAACAGTGGGCTTGAACCAAGAAACCTCATGCTTGAAACACTGAACACCATTTAATGTTAACAAGTGGCACACATTTTAATTATGATGATTGCAAAGTGACAGAACCTGGAAACACTTTGAACTTTGAAATGGAAATTCACGACACTTGGTACCGCTAGAAACACAGCTGGGCCACTCCATCACAGCTGCTGTTAAATAGAGTAGCATTCATTATGCATAACGAGTTGCCACCAGTTTATGAAACCCAACGCAAAATGAAGTAACATAGATTGATACTAATCATGAAATTAAGCAAATTCTCATTATAAAAATTAGATGTAATTATACCACAGGCTCCTTCCATACTTGGCAGGTGAAATAAACATCAAAGATTCTTTGTTCCATGCAGATATTGCAGGAGCTAGTCAGAGGTTTTGCAATCTCTTCTAAATCCATTCCAATATAGGAAACCCATTCATATTGTCAGTAGGTACCTCAGGGTCACAAGTGTTTTGCCGCTTAGGCTGTACTTGTTCCATTGTCTTTTAGCAACTCAACATTTGGTACAAAACTACCCCTTCCTCTTTCAAATTCACCCTCCACTTGGTCAAAGAGGCTTTTTCCTTTCTTGTCTTGTAAGTTACTTAGCAACCCCACTAGTGCTTAGAGGTGTAAAAAAATAAATAAAGTACTCAGTACATGTTATAAAGTGGATGGTGTTAGGAGGGGGCATCCAGCCAGAGAAAGCGTGCCAAAGCTGATACTGGATCTCAGTGAGTCCTGCAGTTTGTAGGATCCAGTCAAACTGCTCAACCCATGTCAGCAGGGAAAAAAAAGGAGTTAAATAACCATGATGATGATGATGTAGGAATTTAAAAATGTCAATGAATGTAAAATATTTCATTTGTAGTGACCAGCACATCAAGTGTCCATTAAACTACACTCTGTGGTACCTCTCCTATTCAATCAACCTCAGCTTTGAGGTTTTTATGCTTTCCTTTAAAACAAGTAACTTCTCACTTGTTGCATGAAATTATTTTCGATTTCAGAAACACTTTTACCTACCTTTCCCATTTTGCACCAGCAGTCTCATTTTGTTATAAATTATACATTTTTTAACCATCTTTGCTTCCCAACCACATGATTCTGGGTTCAGTCCCACTGTGTAGCTAGCACCTTGGGCAAGTGTCTTTTACTATAGCCTTGTGAGAGGATTTGCTAGACGGAAACTGAAAGAAGCCCACTATATATATGTGTGTGTTTGTCTCTCACCACCACTTGATAACTGGTGTTGGTGTGTTTACATCCCCAAGTACCAGATTCAAAAGAGGTCAATTTGATTAAAATTTTTCAAGGCAATCCCCTAGAATGGTTGGTTGCAGTCTAATGACTGAAACAAGATGGATGTTCTAGTCCACTATACAAACAACTCCATTGATTTGTATCGCATTGATGTCACTGGCAATACATGTTAAAAGATATTAAAGTGTCCATTATAATCATATCTATGAATTTGTTTTTCCTGTAGATTATATATGTCTTAACGGCTTTTTCACAAGAATTATTTTACAGAGGGCAACAATCCAATAATGGAAATGATAGAAATTTTCACCCTTTGGATAGCTGTGTTGTATATGTGAGACCGATAATGTTTACATTATTAGAGCAGCTTTTAATTTTTAACTTAATTTTCTTTAACCAGCAAATAGATTTCACACTATTTGCATACAAGTCCCAGGCCATCATTTGTTTTGAGATGTTTCGAGTACCTGGTACTGATGAGCCACAACGATGGTGAAATATTGATAACTATCATTCTTGATCATCTTGATCAGTTATCTTGCCTGGTCTGGAGTATTTGGTGTTAACACTTGACATCATGTAGGAAGCTTTCCCAGGATGCTATCCTGCAGCAAACAGGCATATAAACAAAATACATACACTACGTATGTGCAACAGATGTATACATTTCCTCAAATTTGAATCATAGTAA
Organism: Octopus bimaculoides; assembly: GCF_046866305.1. Taxonomy (NCBI): domain Eukaryota; kingdom Metazoa; phylum Mollusca; class Cephalopoda; order Octopoda; family Octopodidae; genus Octopus; species Octopus bimaculoides. Next base: position 2,869,813 of record NC_142928.1, on the reverse strand, counting down.
TGTGACCCCCACCCCCGCCCAAAAATAAACAAAAAAAACCTTGTGAGTCACTGATGACTATGATAGTATATTAAGAATGCAGTGTGGGAGAACATTGGTGACTTATGGTAGGTGAAACTTGCTTCATCCAATTTATAGCCCCAACATTTGAACATTTCCATGCACCAACAGTAACCATATACATGTTTACTAGTATAAACTTTAAAATTCATCAAAAAAAAAAAAAAAAAAAAAAAAACTGATGTGAGAGCGAAATGAAACGCAGTAACTTAACGATATGATAATCCATAACAAACAAGAGAGAAAAGTGTTTTAGATCAATAATGATGATTTTAAAAAAATGTATTCACAATGTTTTTGTTACAATTAACAAAATACTAAATATTCAAAGAAAATAAACAAATTAAGCAATTTGTACATAAATATACTGCATAAAATTAAAAGACAACAGAAGGCTATATATATATGTGTGTGTGTATATATATATATATATATATAGTGTATGTAGGTATGTGTATATATATGGTATATGTAGGTGTATATATATGGTGTATATATATTATATATACACACACACACCTATATACATACATACATACATAGATATATGTGTGCATACGTGTGTGTGTGTGCATATATATATAAATATATATTACATATATTTTTATTGGTGTGTTATTCACCTCTCCAGAAACATTTCGATGCTAGCTCCATTGAGAGTCAGCTAATATGGGAGTAAGGGAGGAATTTGCAGAAGTTCTTTACCTTAACATTTGGAAATGTACACCGTTGGATGTGGAAATAATATTTGGGGAAGAGGATCTGATTTTATTTTATTTTATTTTATTTTTTTTTTTCCATTTTTAATTTTGAAAGTTTTATTATAAAGTTTTTGAAATTGTTTTTTTTCTTTCGTTTTTCTGCTTGTTGGCTTTTTTTTTGTCGCTGGCATGGATATTTCTTGTATCTTGTTTGGTTGTTGATAGTTCATCAAATCAAAGAGGTGAAGATTTGAGATAATATTATTTACAAGTAAACATTTCCTCTTTTCATCATTCTTAGCCTTGCCTGAAGCTAAATATACCAAAATTTGATATACATAAGACTTGTACAAAATTCTAGACAGTATCAATAGTTTAGCCTGTTAATTGAAAAGTTGTGTGCTTAAAACGCTATTTCTTTTTTGTTGTTGTTGTTAAAACAGTGCAAAAGGTTGCACGAAAAAAAATTTTTTTTAAAAACTACTAAAACTGATAATAAATTTCTGCCAATATAAAAAATCACCACCTTATATTTGTAGAGCCTCATAATATTAGCAAAAATTAACTTTTAAATTATTTATTATCAATAATAATTTTAACTTTAATGAAATATATTATCAGATAATTACTCTCTTATATAGATACACCCATCCAAAATGGAAACGAATACCAACACTTCCATGTGACATGCTTGAACAATTGTGAAGATCTCTTTGCATGAAACCATTGGTAGCCTTGTTAACCCACAAATAAAAAATATTTATCCACCAATGCAGCGTTGAGCACTCATTCTCATTGTTGCTTGATATTAGCGCATATATGTGCGCAGTGTGGCCGAATGGTTACAATCATGAGATCCTGGTTTCAATTCTGCTATGTGGTGGCGTTTTGGGCAAATGTTGTTCCTTAATAGCCTTGGGTCAACCCACACCACTTGGGTGAAATTGAGCAGACAGAAACTATAACGAAGCCTGTCAGTTTTTGTA